>NW_020863689.1:0-21306 GCF_003713205.1 Coffea eugenioides
AGGAATTACTGTTATTGAAAATCCTAAAGGTGAGTTAGTGCCCACTCGAGTTCAAAATGGGTGGAGAGTTTGTACCGATTTTAGAAAATTAAATGCATTAACTCGTAAAGATCATTTTCCATTGCCTTTTATTGATCAGATGTTGGAAAGGTTGGCAGGAAAATCTCATTATTGCTGTCTTGATGGTTTTTCAGGTTTTCTACAAATTCCAGTGGCGCCTGAAGATCAAGAGAAAACCACATTTACTTGCCCTTTTGGTACATTTGCCTATAGACGAATGCCTTTTGGTCTTTGTAATGCGCCTGCTACATTCCAAAGGTGTATGGTTAGTATATTTTCTGATTATGTGGAGAATATCATAGAAGTGTTTATGGATGATTTTACTGTCTATGGTAATTCTTTTGATGAATGTTTAACTAACCTCACAAAAATTCTTAAAAGGTGCATTGAGACTAATCTTGTTTTAAATTATGAAAAATGCCATTTTATGGTGGACCAAGGCATAATTTTAGGCCATGTGGTATCTGCAAAAGGAATTGAGGTAGATAAGGCTAAGGTAGAAATTATCAAATGTTTACCTTACCCTGCAAGTGTGCGGGAAGTTCGCTCTTTTCTTGGCCATGCAGGTTTTTATAGGCGTTTCATCAAAGATTTTTCAAAGATATCCCATCCTCTATGCAAATTACTTCAAAAGGATGTGGTATTTCATTTTGATGATAATTGCAAGAGTGCATTTGACACGCTCAAGGGATCATTGACTTCAGCACCAGTGGTTCGACCACCAAACTGGAGTCTTCCTTTCGAGATAATGTGTGATGCCAGCAATTTTGCTGTTGGTGCAGTACTTGGCCAGAAGGAGGGCAGAGCTTCTTATGTCATTTATTATGCCTCGAGGACCTTGGATGGTGCCCAGTGCAATTATTCGACTACGGAAAAGGAGCTTTTAGCTATTGTTTTTGCTTTAGAAAAATTCCGTTCTTATTTACTTGGCACTAAAGTCATTATTTATTCTGACCATGCAGCTTTGAAATATTTGCTCAACAAGAAAGAGGCCAAACCACGACTTATAAGGTGGATTCTCCTACTCCAAGAATTTAATTTGGAAATTAAAGACAAAAGGGGTGCCGAAAATATGGTTGCTGATCATCTCAGTCGTTTGATCAATAGTGAAGGACCTGCTCCCTTGAAGGATAATTTTCCAGATGAGCATCTTTTTGTAGTTCAAAAGACAACTCCCTGGTATGCTGATTTAGTGAATTATCTGGTTACTAGAACGCTACCTAATGATTTGTCTAGAGCTCAAAAGGAAAAAATTAAAAGTGATGTTAAATATTATGTGTGGGACGAACCATACTTGTGGAAATATTGTTCTGATCAAATTATTCGCAGGTGTGTGTCTACAGAAGAGGTTCCATCAATTTTATCTTTCTGTCACTCATATGCGTGTGGTGGACATTTTGGCCCTAAGCGAACTGCAAGAAAGGTTTTAGAGTGTGGTTTATTTTGGCCAACTTTGTTTAGTGATGCATACTTATTTTGTAAATCATGTGCAAATTGTCAAAAGACAGGTAATTTAAGCCATAGAGATCAAATGCCTCTTACTCCTATACTGGTTTGTGAAATTTTCGATATATGGGGTATAGATTTTATGGGTCCATTTCCTTCCTCTTTTGGTAATATGTATATATTACTTGCAGTTGATTATGTCTCAAAGTGGATAGAGGCTAAGGCAACTAGGACTGACAATGCTAAGGTTGTAGTTGATTTTATTAAATCTCATATTTTTGTCAGGTATGGCACGCCAAGAGCAATTATCAGTGACCGAGGGACACACTTCTGCAATCGAGTAATGGAAGCATTGTTGAAGAAATATGGCGTCACTCACCGGGTTTCTACGTCCTATCATCCGCAGACTAGTGGTCAAGCAGAAATCTCCAATAAAGAAATCAAGTCGATACTTGAAAAGACGGTGAATCCCAATAGAAAGGATTGGAGTTTGCGCTTAGATGATGCACTTTGGGCTTACCGTACAGCTTTTAAGACCCCCATAGGTATGTCTCCTTACCGATTAATTTTTGGCAAACCTTGTCATCTACCTGTGGAATTGGAACATAGGGCATATTGGGCAGTTAAAAATTATAATATGCGGATGGATGAATCTGGAGAACACAGGAAGTTGCAATTGCAAGAGTTGGAGGAAATCCGAAATGATGCATATGAGAGTTCTTGCATTTATAAGGAGAAGACAAAAGCATTTCATGATAAAGCAATTTCAAGGAAAATTTTTTGTATTGGTCAAAAAGTACTTCTTTTTCACTCTAGACTTAAACTTTTTCCTGGTAAATTGCGTTCTCGTTGGATTGGACCTTTTATTGTGACTAATGTGTTTCCTCATGGTGCAGTAGAAATTCAAAGTCTTCACACTGACAAGATTTTTAAGGTTAATGGTCATCGTCTCAAACCTTTTTATGAAGGATTTCAAGTTAATAATGTTGAGGAGGTGACCCTTGCAGTGCCTGAACTCTCTGATTGAAGCATTATTTTGTCTAGCCAAAGACTTTAAAGAAAGGCGCTTTTGGGAGGCAACCCAATTGTTCATTTTAATTGTTTGTTCAATTCCGTGTGGTAGTTTAGAGGTGTTCTCCTTGAATTCGACTAATTTTGGGTTTCAGTTTTCGTTTTTGCCGATTTATAGGTGCCCTTCAGTTTTGACGTGCCCGCGTGATGACGTGCAGGAAGCTCACAATGAGAATCGTCCGAAAGCCACAGTGAAACGCGACTAGAAAACGCGAGTTAAAGGCGCGTTTTCAATCGCGTTTTCACTCCTGCGAGATTTGTGCACAAAACGCGACTTATAAAACGCGAGTTGAAGGCGCGTTTTCAATCGCGTTTTCACTCCTGCGAGATTTGTGCACAAAACGCGACTTATAAAACGCGAGTTGAAGGCGCGTTTTCAATCGCGTTTTCATTCCTGCAAGATTTGTGAAGGAAACGCGACTTATAAAACGCGAGTTGAAGGCGCGTTTTCAATCGCGTTTTATGTGTCCCAACAAAGGCTTCAGAAACGCGATTTCAGCTCATTTCTTCCTCTCTTCTTAGTTTTCCAGGTTCAGACTTTGGAGGCTCGCATGGTCAACGTCGATGCCAATGTCGCCGGCATGGCACATGATTTGGCGCAGTTTCTGTTTCTTACAGGCTTTGCACCTCCGTTTCCACCTCGCCCTTCACTATGCCCCGATTTCAGGGAAGTGTGGTTGCTTTCCCTCTCACTTTTGCTTCACTTTTGCTTTTTATTTGTCACATTGAGGACAATGTAGGATTTAGGTGTGGGGGGAGCAGTTATGGTGCTAGTGTCTTTCATTCATTTTCTTTTTCTTCTTTTTAGTGATTAGCTCGTATGTGATGCCAAGTTTGATGTTGGATTGTTGCCTTTATTTCTGCTATTGCCAAGTTTTAATAATAAAAGGGTACAGTTAATGTGGTGTGAATCCAAAAGACAATTCTCTTTGGTGAATATCAAATGATCTGGTTTTTCTTATAATTTTTGGTTAACTTTCCTAGGATAGGAAAGATTATTGGCATTCGTGTGAAATTAGGTCGTTATTAAATTAGTTCTCCATGTTTTGAAATAGAGGCTAGATGATGCAAGTTTTTCTTTTGGTTTTGTGTATATTTGAGTTTTTGTGATTTTTTAAGCTATGAATAAATTGACTGTACGTATTAGTTACCTACTCGAGTAACGGGATTGCACTAAAAGTGTTGATTCTCAGCGTCAAAAGGTAGTAACTTTATGAGTAGTGGTACGTGGGATAGAAAGGTGAGTAACCGGGCTCCTTCATCTGGCAATGTTGGATTCGCGTCAAAAGCGTCACATGCTAGCGCACTAAGTCTTTTGTTACTTATGAATAGAAAAAAAAAAAAGGGAATCCAAAAAAAAAAAAAAAAAAAAAAACAGAGAAGAGTAGAAACTGATGAAAAAAATTGAAGATTGTTGTTAGTTGTAATAGAAAGTCAGCTTGCCCGAATTATGGATTATGTTGAGGATTTGGGTTAATAGTTGGATCCATTTTGCTGATAACTGTTGTGTGTATTCTTGTTCTAGATTAGTTAACCTGGAATTAGAGGCATTGTGTCGGTTTAGATAGCTAACCGGAGGATTGTTTTCTCTGGACTTGAAGCATTGATTCTGTGATATTTATATTTCTTGTATGGCAATTAGTTGGATAGAGCAATAGCCACTATCAAATATTGGTGTTTGTTTCTTGTTCTCATGCTTGAGGACAAGCATGGTTTAGGTGTGGGGGGAATTGATAGGGTGTTAATTGTTGGTATTTTAATTATTAATTTTCCCTTCTATCCCTGACAAATATTGTGTTAATTGCTGATATTTACTCATATTTGGTATCGGGACTTAATTTCAGGAATGAAGCAGAAAACTACCAAAAAGGAGGGACTTTATGGAGAATATGGAGACTTCTAAGGGCTTCAATCCTTAGGCCTTGGATTGGTGGGGACCACAAAGCTATAAGTCATTTGGGCTCTTAAAAGAAAGGAACGTAGAGAGACTTGGGAGAAGAAGGAATTTTGGAGACTTTGTCCACATGTGTGGGGACCACCAGAGAGAGCTTTGAGTCATCTGACTTTTGGCTTTTTAAGGGGAGGACGTACAGAAGAAAGGGGACCTCTAGTTTAGCTTTTTAGTTTAGTTCTAGTTTCCTTTCTCTGGACTGGCCTCTGACACACGCCAGGTGTTCGACAATATTCCCCAACGGGAAAAACATCTTTTATTCCTTGCTTTCTAGTAAAAACGCAATGCCTTTGCAATCAGTACTTGTGGCTGAATTCAACTATGAGGAGTGGCTAATTTCTTCATCTAGTCAGAGGTAAACTCGAAGCTCTTGGTTTCGACAAGAATGTGGAGATCGAATTTGATTTCCATAGTTTCTTTAATTTGCAAGTGTTTATATATTCCTGTTCTTATGCTATATGATATATTTTTGCAATAAATACTTTAGATCACTGGTTTTAATTGTGTTGAAGTAATATAACAGCCAACTAAAGTGCTCAGCGTATATGTTGTAATTTAGTGCAATTGTGGCAAGTATATGATCATTGTTAGTAGAAACTTTTGAGTCGTTGTTGCGGAATATATATGATATGAGCAAAATAAACCGGCGTGTGGTTGTTGTTTAATTGGTGGCAGTCTAAGATTAATTGCTGTCAATAGGTTAAATCTAAGAGCGTGTTTGGACTGCTTAATTGGTCTAGGGCAATAACTACAGACTGTTATGTGGTATCGAATCAGTAGCCGTTTAGGGCAAGTTGTCAAGCTTGTGAAACCATCAAGTCTCATCTAGTACTCGCACACGCATCTCTCTATCTCTGCATGCTGTTGATCAGTGATTCGATACTATAAGTGGAGATTAATACCCTTTGACTAGAGATTTTTCCTTCGCGTCACATTTACTTTTATAGTTTTTAATTTGAGCAATTAAATTAGACATTCCATATACTTCCCCATTTTTATTAATGTACAGTCATTCAAAAGTAAATCCAAGTCCCTGTGTGTCGACGCTGCTCGCCTGCTCACCTATTCGCCAATTTTGTTTTCACGTAATTTAATACACTTTGTATATCGATCAGCAAACTCGTGCACAGGGTGAGCTAGTAACCCATTGCAGGCTAAGTCCTGCTCCAGTACTCATAGGTGGACTTAATTTCGTGACTAAGAGTATGGAATTTAATTTTTGCATGGGTTTGACACCCACAATACTTGAGTAGATAGAATTAGAGTATACTATTGTACACACACACTCGACTATACAGTGCATTAACACCACCCAATTTCCCATCTAAACAAACCATTCAAAGATTTATTGTGAGTTTGTGGCATTCCAAGAAAAGAAGGGACCAAAAGCGATTATACCATTGAGGGTAAACTACTTAAAGGGCTCTAAACTATTTCAATTGTCAACTTTGACTAGTGGAGATGGACTAAAGGATCAAAATTTGACATTTTTTATGGTTGATGGACCAAATTGAGACTTGAAATAGATGAGAAGTCAAAACTTAATTATTGAAATAGTTTAGGAACTCCTTAAGTAGTTTATCCATGGAAGGAAAATAACACACTTGGAAGTATTCTTGACCAGGAAATGGAGAACCGGTAAGCATCCACTCCAAGAGAATGGATTGTCTCTATATCTTCCTGTCATGAATGATTCAAAAGCCACATGCTTTAAATGGATTCATTACTTGAAATCTTTAATGTACATCTTCATATCATTCAAGTAAAATGTTAAGGGTAAAGTGAAAGGATATCAGAGTACTGGAGTTGGTAACTTAGTTAATTTGGTACCAGGTAACGATGGTAATGATCAGTGGCTATATCTCCAGTGTCTCCATTGTTTACATTCCCTAATACAATTTGAAACAAAGTAGAAACTTAATCAGATTTCTTTATCCAAAATTGTATAGAAAAAGACCTTGTTATAAGCAGCACTAAAAAATTATCACTATCACCATTTTTATGGACAAAAACATCCCAGTTACTAAGGCTCTTCCCATCTTCAAGAATTGCACCCTCAATCTAAAACCATTGGAGTAGTGTCATGCTAGACAAATTTCAAGAGAACTGCATGGAAAAATATATCACCAAAAACACAGGCAAATACACAAAAGTTAAAGAAACACATGATTTGTATACTTGATAGGAAGAAGTGGCAACACCAAAGAGAAATCCAGTTGGGAAATATGATCTTTTCACATCTTCAAGCTCTTCTTCTATTCCATTGCCTCCTTCTTGAAGGGCTCTTGCATAAGGATTTGCAGAAATGAGCAATATGAAGAGAAGAAGAGAGGAGGAGGATAGCATAGTGGTGACCTTCATAAGTTGATTATTCGAGTGGTGTCATGATAGTGCTAAAGATAATTTATTCTTTGATTTGGCATAACAAGAGACAGGAAGATCACTTGTCTGAAAATAGAAACAAGACATAAAAAATTAATGGTAGTTGAGACAATATCCAACTTCAGAAGATCACTTGTTGGATGAAATCTTATGACAATACCTTCTACCTAGTCAGAAACGTGTATAAAGTGTTTTGCTTAGGTAAGGATGCAGTATTGTTCACTCAATGCTAGTATTAGAACCTGAAAGCTGAATTCTCATTTATTTGCCTTGAATTCAACATTGTACATTTTTTTAATTATTAATAATAGGCGTTATTAATACATGATATTTTTGCTGATCCATTTAGGTTTGCTTTTTCTAAATTTAGTCCTTTGCAGTTTAACGTTTTTCTAAATAACCCTTTTATGATTTTAAAGCTCTCCATCTTGACTTTATTGCCAAAATGACATAAACATTCTTCATAATGAAGCCACCTGAGATGTCAAGATTACGTGTGCTGACCATGTAGGGTCATATACCTTTTAATACCATAAAATGATTATGTAAAAAGAATTAAACCACAAGGGGAAAAGTGTAATTAATCCTACATATACCCTTTCTTTTATTATTTGTATCATATATTTTTAGTAAGAAAGAAAGAAACACAATAAATAAAATATTTGTTAATTAACTTAGACAAAAGTTTAGAGAGTTCAACATCAACAACTTCGTTGAATGAAGCCTCCCCGCACAGGTATGAGCTGTCAACCAAAACTTCAAAACAGTAAACATGGACATGATAAATTTGTGAGTTTATATATTCATAATTTTTTTCTTCAGTTTTTCTGGATCGAGATATTGAAACTTTGGTTGATTAGTGAAGGCATATCAGAGAAACGAAGGGGTTTATGCAAAAATATATATGCTTTTAGGATGGAAAAAGAAAATGTTTAGGTCCTATCATACTGATTAAGGATATGTTTCCTGATTTATGAAATCAACAAACATATAAATATATGAAATTATTGAAATTATATGAAATCAATTGTGCTGATTCCTCTTGTTATTAATTTAATTAGGTGGCGAATAATAGAGCGAAATGTATACAAGGTAACGAAATGCGGCAACCCGACTCTTTTTTTTTAAATAAGTGAAAAATTTTAAATCTAAGACTTTTTACTATCAATTCCTCCCATATTACCATTCACTATTATATATATATATATATAGTCACACACATACACAACAATATGATTTTTGTAATTTCAAAATCACTATTAATTTGTACAAGACAGAGATCCAGAAAGAGGGAGAAGAATTGTTGATTGATACAAGGCAAAACTAGAAATATCATATAATTAACTTGGAAACAAGGGAGGTTAAGGAAATTCATCTGACATTAAAACTCCAAAAACTACGCGTAATTATGCAATAATTTAGCGTTGTACCCTAAAAAAACCGAAAAAGAAAAAAAGAAAAAAAAGAAAAGAAAGTCTGGCCTCATGGAAAATGGGAGACACCAATAAAATGATGTGACGCAGACTAATTGACAGTTCCAATTTTAAATTAGTATAGTCAACTATGACTTCTTCTTGATATTCGAGCAGCTAAAAATTAGCTCAAGTTAGGTCTACTTAAATTCGAATTTGAGTTTCATTGAATACATAATTACGCTATAATTTTACCACATCACATTAAAGCTATATGACTTCTTCTTCTTCTTTTTGCTTTCTTTTGTTTGGTTAGTGGAGATTTGGTTGTTGGGGTAGGAAAGATAATAAGATTTGATTCAATCACATCGCACCCATCAACAAAAGTGGAAAGTGGAAAGATTTAATATATTCTTTTTCTTCTATTTGTTTTCTTCTTCACTGCTCCTTTATTTTGCTTGTTTGGAGCACATACATTGCACGTTGTGTCACTTCATTCAACGTTATGTCAGTGTCGTCTATCTCAAAATCATTTTCTTGTGCATCAGACTCAAATTCGTTTGTGTTGTGGGTTTGCCCTCGTGGGGTTTGCCATCCCACATCGGTTCTGGGGGGGGGTTTGGGTTTGGTTTATAAGTCTCTGGGAGGACCTCAAGAGTTGCCGGCTTTTGAGGTTTCTTCTGGGATTAGGTTTATAAAAGCCGAATTTCTAGACTTCAGTTTAGAAAAGGTCAAGAGACTCAAATTCGTTTGTGAGATCCACAGCTTATTATCTCGAGGGCCCAACTTGGAAAGTTTATCTTCAGTTAATTCGCATATAATGTGAATATTTTTCTAATCTAAACAAGTAGTACTAAATCTTTAGGCCTATTCGCTTGGCTAATTAAGCAAGGTGATGAGAAAATGAGAGCACCACAAATAAAATTGCCAACAGTGCTAAATAAAGCAAGTTTTAGATACTAATAAAAAGGCAAAAACTGTTGTATTAAAAGTGTAGAGTGAAATTCCACAACTAACCCTCTAATTCTTTTTCTGCTAAGCAATAGTACAATTAAAAGAAAAAGTAGACATGCATCCTCCCTATGGATTCTTTTTAGACTCGAGGGGTGTTGTCGGAAGTTTGAACGGCCTTTTGTCATCACCATCCCCAAAATTAGTACTCCATTGAGGTAATAATAAGCATAGAATCCAAGCTAAATGAATCTCGAAAGTGCATCAGCACCCTTTGGACCTGCCCATAGACAAAAAGAAGTGGTCAATTATGGTTCAGAAAATTTACACGGGCTTCTCATTCATTCTCGCAGCTTACACGAATGTGTCCGAGTTAATGTCAAATACAACATACCTACAAGAATGCAGAACAAAAAAGGGACAAAAAAAAGATAGTATATACAACAATCAGTACACCTGCTGCCAAACTATTGTCTAAAAGAAACAAATCCAAAAGGGTATTAAAAAGTGTGCAGCTAACATCTGCGAATTGTGTAATTGAGTCATGAAGCTACGAAGTCCTTAGACAGTGTATGAACTTTGGCATGCTAGTAGCGCTGGAGTTTTTCAAGCTAAACAGGTCTGTGGTACTATCGTGGCATCCATTGTGAATTCTGTGCAGCTTATGGTACTTTCTTGGGAAAGAATTCCAGGAACCGAGAGAATTGGGAATTGGCACTAGAATGGGGAATGCTTTTCCATAGATTTTTGTTGGTCTTTTTAACGCTTAAAAATTCACTGAAAGTATAAGAAAAATTAATCCAATATAAAAATAATAATTGTAAAAGTTTTTTTTGGATAAATTATATTTTATCTCCTGTGATTTAGTATTTTTCACATAACTCCCCTATAGTTTTAAAAACTATACATAACCCCCTCATAGTTTGAATTAAAGTGTCAAAGTGACTAAAACAGTCCTTTGTAATGGAACTTTTAAAAATGTTGAAATTACCCTTATAAATACATGACAAACTAATCTCGTATGATTTTTATATTTTACCATATAATCTCTTTATGGTTTAATACTTTACCATATAACCCCCTTATGGTTTTTAAAATATACACACATAACCCCCCTTGATTAATGAATAATTTTCAACTTTACATAAGGGTATTTTTGACATTTTAGTTGATTACGTTACGAATGATCATTTTTATCACTTAGACACTTTAATCCAAATTATGAGAGGGTTATGTATATTTTTTGAAACTATAGGGAGATATGTAAAAAAACTAAACAACAGGGGGTAAAGTGGAATTTGCCCTTTTTTTATTTTTACTTCGATTAAACACAATCACGTGGTTTTTTCATTTTGGTAAAAATAATTGCGGTGGTTGTTAAATTATTCATCAATTGTGGTGCTTGTCATTAAAGATTCATTGAGGTGCTACTTTTTCTTTGACCGGGATTCCTAGCATCCTGACTTTGGCAGTGATTTCTTTTCCCATAAATGTGTCGAAGTCAATTTCAAGAGGCAGTTTAATCAAAGTCATCCGTGTCTTAAGCACCTAGTTTCAAGACTTTTTGTACCGTAAATTTGCATAATAGTCTATATTTCTCTAATTTCAAAGAAGGGCAAATTTCACTTTACCCCCCTGTGGTTTAGCATTTTTCACATAACCCCCCTATGGTTTCAAAAGCTATACATAACCCCCTTATGGTTTGGATTAAAGTGTCAAAGTAACGGAAATAGTCACTCGTAACGGCGTCACCTAAAATGTCAAAAATACCCTTATGTAAGGTTGAAATTTATGTATTAACCAAGGGGGGTTATGTGTATATTTTGAAAATCATAAGAGGGTTATATGGTAAAGTATTAAACCATAAGGGGGTTATATGGTAAAATATAAAAATCATAGGGGGTTAATGTGTCATATATTTATAAGGGTAATTTCGACATTTTTAGAAGTTCCGTTACGAGTGACTATTTCCGTTACTTTGACACTTTAATCCAAACCATGAGGGGGTTATGTATAGCTTTTGAAACCATAAGGGGATTATGTAAAAAAAGGGTAAACCACAGGGGGGTAAAATGTAATTTACCCTTCAAAGAATGACTAAGCCAGGTAATTAATGAATAAGAGAGCACCACAAATGTGATTTACAACACAGCGTAACTTTAGAACAAATTTTTGTAAGTTCCACACATGTTGTTAAAAATGAAGTACAAAAAGTGATATGGATTGTACAATATTTTTAGCCCAAATCTTGGCCATGAACAGCTCAGGAGCGGTCCATCTGATGATCGCTCCTGCCCCTCATCCCAGGTCGCATGATAGGATCCCTCCAGCCCTTTGGCTGGCTGGCCAATGGCAGTTGTCTAGTAATTTGAGACATATCTTCAAGATTTTAAGCTAGTAATATTTGACTGATAATCATGAATAAACGAACACCACGTACATAGAGAAAATGCAAATAATCTAAGCTAGCTAACTATTTAGAACTCACCAATAATTTCAAGAAGGAACCTCACATGATCTTTGTCCACCATTTTAATCTTCACCACCTAAATTCCTTGAACGTAGCAATCGCTTGAGCAAGAATTTCATTAGAAAAGGGAAATGAAAGAAAATGAAGAATAAAGATAAAGGGAGAAGTTGCAGAACAAGAATTTGGGGTAGAAGGAGAGATTGTATCGATTGATATTACTTGGAAGTAACTGCGACGAACTGGAAATGAACCTAATTAACTGACTAATCCTGCTGCATTCTATCCAAACGTTTAATCCAGTTTAGCTTGCAAAGTCATTACAAATATGCAAAGAGAATTGATAACACTACTATTAGCCAATATGGAGGTTTTGTAAATCCAATACCAAGTGGAAAAGAACCTCAATTTAGTACCTATACAAAATATTTTTTTAACCATTTAACCAAACTTTTCCAGAACAACTTTCGAGAGGAAGAATTTGTTTTTGAAGACTACCAGAATGTACCACAAAACTTTTGATACAAGACTAACGATCAAGGAACAGCTATTAGAATTTTCCTCACTGTTAGTTTCAGGGTTCAAATTTTGTACCAGAATAATTGGAGTGGGGAAAGTCGAAAGGGTGGCAGTTACGCGTAGGGAGGGGTGGGAGCGTAAGCAAAGAAAAGAAAAAGATACTTTTCTTTCCCTCTCTCTCTCAAAGAGTTGGGTAATCTCTATATCTATTCCTATCTATGTTATCTAGACTGCCAGGACATATCCATATTCTCTAAACTTGTGTTGCTATCTTGATTCAACTAGTTTTGTACCCGTTCGTCAAACGGGAATCTTCGTAAAATAATAAATTATTTAGTCAATTTTATAAAAATGTCGATATGAAATACAAATTTAGTGTATATTTTATTATAACCTTTCTTAAGTATATTACTATGTGCGCATCATAATATAAAGTATTCTTACAATATAAATGTGAAAATCTAATTCAGTAAATAATAATTTAAAAATGGAAAAAATAACATTCGACAATACCATAACATTCAAAAACTTGAAAAGAAATAAAAAGTGCAGTAAATAGTACCAAATAATATTCTACTCTTCAGAACCTTTTTTTCGTTTTTCTTTTGTTTGAACATTCTCCTCCATTTATCCGTGCAAATCAGCATTTATTGATTTTTCATTATCACTGCATGATAGCAGAGTAGGACAACTAAGTATAAAAAAATAAATGATTTATCACATTCAAAGTTGTGTAAGACAATACATAAAGATTATAGATTAAGAAAGTAAGATAGTATATTAAATCTACCTCCTCATGCAAACCTTTTTATGAGGATTCCATTCCTCTGTGGTTTTTGTTGAACCCTCTGATGAATGATTCATAAGAAGTGTATTGAATGAAATTTTAAAAACTCGTGATTGATTCATGATTCCTACATAAATACCATTAAATAAATTAAGTGTAAATATAAATGTGCAATGATACAATAATGTTAATTTGAGCTAAAATAAAATATTGTACATTTAATTAGCTAGACTATTTATGGTATTTGATGTATTAAAATGGGCAATACTTTTACATTAAATTGCATTTGTAGACTTAGTTGACTATATATTATGCCCATGAAAATCTTGTTGCGTTGACCCTTGAACACCAACATACATAAATTTCGCAAAAGGAACCAGAATAAATGAACAAAGGCAAAAGAAGAGAGAGTACCTTGGACAAACGAAACAAAGGCAAATTAACAAACATCTAACATACATCCTATAGCATATGAATGTTGTCCAATTCGGTGGAAACATTTAACATGTTTCTATATGAAAACTTACGATGAAAATACTATTTTAAATCCTATCTCTTCATATAAAACAAATAGAAAATAAAACCAAAACACACAAAATTCAAGATATGTTACTAAATTCTTACAATTGAAGATGAACATGTCTTTTTAAGAAAGAAAAATGTGTATCGAAGGAAGATTTACCTGATAATCAAGAGGAGTGAAAACCCAAAATCGATGTTTTAATGTGTCAACCGCTTGCATTGGAAATACCTAACCATATAAAGAAGCTATATGTAGGCATAAGAATTGATAAGCATATAAAGAGATATTGATAAGAATATTAAAAGCAGTTTTATCTTAATTTAAGTTGCTGACAGTACGTAACTTTGGGTAAGAATTGATAAGAATATTAAAAGTAGTTTTATCTTCGTTTAAGTTGCTTAAAATACATAATTTTGGGTAGGAAATAAGAATTGATAAGGATATAAAGAGATATTGATAAGAATATAAAAAGATGATAATAAAAATTAGTTTTACTAAAGGCGTGCATGCTAAAGAAATTATGCGGGTCATACCTTGTTGTTATACCTAGAAGTTCATAAACCAAAAGAGGAGCAAGCGGCCGCAAATATATGATTATGATAGAATGATAATCGGCCGTGAATATAGGATAGAATGCTAAGGACGGTTTTATAAGACATACATGGATTATAAGGACGGTTTTATATTTAAAATTTAATTTAGATAGATATTGATAATTGATTTCATGCTTATGAAAGCATAGGTTATTTTTAAAAAAAAAAAGTGGAAATCATGGAATAAATGAACAAAGGCAAAAAGAAGAGAGAGATGGAAGAGCGTATGTTATTTTATAGAGCGTGTTGAAACCACTTGCCCTGTCGTTAAGCCACGTAGGAAAGAGAAAGTATAAAGCGATAAGAATGAGAATATGACTTTATTATACATATATATGATTTGTGTACTTTGAGAAGTCAAAGTCGCTACAATTGTAAGAAAAATATTAGATTCTTTTATTTGATCTGCAGTGTATGTTTTACATGTTTGTTCTCATTGGACTGAAAAATTTTAAAATTTTCTACAATACAAATTTGTTTTAACCGTTTTCTTTTGTATTTCCATGATTTTCTCAACAGATTGTGGTTGTAGGCATCCACTTATACTAAGATTAGAGATGGTGGACAAAGATCAAGTGAAGTCTGGCGATTTCTAAAAAATTAGCTAGCTTAATTAATTATTCTCATCGCCTATATATACCATGTTTCTCGTTTATTCAAGACTAGCCTAACTAGCTAAATTATTGATGGTTCATTTCATTTCATATAATTAGACAGCCACTAGATTACATTAGCAAACATTAGAAGCCAAATTAAACAGCAAAATAAAAAATTTTTACAAAAATCTTGCACTGCACAAACACAACACGTTTAAGTGTCGTTTTCTAGTTGAATTGTAATGATTTTAATATCATATGCACTAAAATTAAAAGTTTGATAAAAATACTATAATCTCAATCTATCTATGTCCAAAACCTAACTTAGTTAGCAAAGACATTACCAACAACTAGTTTTTGTTTGACTTTTAAGTCCTCCCGTCCCTCTCTTTCCTTTATAAGGTTTATAGTACCTTGTGAATTAAGAAAAAGAAGAATCTTAATCTTTTTTAAGCTTTAGTTTTTTAAAATTAAGTTCTTTCTATAAATAAGTAAAAATTTTACGGTGCTTGTTTCATTTTTCTCCCTTTATATAAACTCTTCTAATCATAGTTACTTGATCTATCAAAGAAACGTGATATGTTTGCTTGTTTTATTTTCATCATTTATTATTGGTTCCCACACAATACATACATATATAGAAAAAAAAAAAAAATAGAATCATTGTTCGACTTTCCCAATCCCTTAACAATACTATATATGGATTAAATCTGAGTTACACGAAAAAACCGTGTCTTGCACCATCGTTGAATTGTGCAATATATATGGATATTTTATGGTCTTTCATTCATCTGTATTGGTGGCATTTTGATTTTCAATACCAATGTAGTTGGATTTGCCATCAAACTCTATTATGCCTTAGTGTTCATCATTTACCGCATATGGTACACTTTATGAATTGTATGACTTGTTTTTGATAGGTATGTTATGAACAATTTTCTCGAATCTTTGAGAAGTTGGTTAATATGGACAACGCTTTCCAAATGAAAAGCATGTTGATACGTTGTTTTGTACTAGGAGGGTTATATATTAGTGGTACGCAGCTCAAATCTCTTTTAGCTTTTTCATTGTTGCATCAATCAAGAACCAGTTGAAGATGTTGATGAAAGAATTTGAACATTCAAAGATTGAAAAAAGAATTCGAACATTCAAAGATGGAACAGGAGGTTTGGAACAAAGACTCGGTTACCATCAACAATTTGTTGACTAGTTGGTCATGGTTAACAAACATTAGAGATAGAAAATAAAAATATAATTACTTAACCAAGAAATGGGATGGAGAAAGTTTTGAATGGGGAGTTGATTTTAAACGTTTATAGATGATATTTGATTCTAGGCTTCTGACTTCTTATTAGTTTAGTTATTGCCTCGGTTTTCTTATTGCCAAAGTCTGAATTATTTAATTTTTACCTCTTGGTTAATGTGTGCTCACACTTAACTAGAGGTGTCAAAATGGGTGATTTAAACGAATTTGCGCGGGTTGAAATATGTAATGGGTATAAGTGAGTTAACTCATTTATACCCATTTAATTAGATGGGTATAAATGGATAAGTCAAAAAATGAGTTGGGTAACGCAATTACCCATTTATTTTAACTTTTTGTAAACTCATGTAAATTCATTTTTGCAAACTAAATTATCAATTTATACCACCATTTGCATCCATCATTACTTTTGAATATTGACCTATAATGCTCAACGTGCCTAATTACCAATTTTTTCCCAACCATTCTTTATGTCGCAAAATTACATACTATTTAATAATTCAACAATAAGAATACAAAAATTTGAACTAAGTACTATGAAACTTAGCATAAAAACTTAATTAAAAAACTTTGAACCCCTAGCATTTTTTTGTGTGAAAATTTAAAATTTCATTTTGGAAAGGCAAGACAGGAGGCTAAAAGTTGTCATAAATTGGTAATGCTAAAAAATGAGCAAGTTAACAAACTACCAGAAAATAAAATGATAAGATAAAATCAACAAATGATGATAATAATAATAATAATAATAATAATAATAATAATAATAATAATAAAACAAAAGTAGTTAACATCATGACAAAACAAAGAATTTGAAAAAAAAATTAAGAAGGATATTTATTTGCTTAAAAAATGCATCAAATGTTTGTTAAGACTGAAAAATAAAACATTTCACTATATACAAGGCTTCAGCAATATTAATGCATGAAAGTCTCCAACAATGAGTTCAATAATCAAATGCAGGCCTCAAATTTCTTCTAAATGGGTGGGGGAAGAGAGGAGGTTTAGGGAAGACAATTCTAAATAGGTTAATTGGGTTTGGTGGGTTACTCAATAATACCCATTTAATAAATGAGTATTATTGGGTAACACATTTACATCTATATGCAAAAACTTAAGAAATTTATATCCATCTATTCATGGCCGGGTATGGATAAATTTATTTAAATAGGTTTATTTGCCACCTATACTCTTAATTAGGCATTTTGGTGAAGTGATGATAGCATGATAAGATTTTTTACTAATCCATCCACAGTTCACCAATAGACTGATACTAAATTCATTGTTTGGTATGTAAGTGAAGTTTATAACCAATAGCAAACTTTAAAATTTTTACTAGTCCATCCATAATTCATAAATCGAACGATACTCAATCATTGTTGGGTATGTAAGTTTAGTTTATAAACAATAGCAAACTTTAATTAGATATACTCATATACTAGTTTTAAAAAAATATTTTAACTGATTATATACTAGTAAAAACAATTATATAAAATATCTATTTCATTTGAAACTTAATTTATAACTGATTTAAATGCCAAAAAAATGAAAAAGAAAATCTATGGTTCAATCAACTTAATTTACATGGAGTGTTTTACATTTTAAAGTGATATTTAATTGAGTACTTAACTATCAGTCTAAGTGAAAAAATATGATAAAATCCATTATCAATTAATTATTGATATGACTACAAGTATTTTGTCAAATTTGAGACCAACTATGCAGTCGAGAAGAAACATACTAGTAATTAGTTGCATGGATAAATAAAATAAAGAAATAAAAAAAGTTGAATCCAAAGTTGACCTTCGTATTTAATTTCGGGTATATATAACACAATTCATATCTAATTTCATCCTAAAATGCTCAATGTTATTGTTTGAAAGTTAAGGGATGATAATAATGCAAATTCTGAACTTTGGGGGACTAAAAATGCAAAGTCAAAATAGTTGACTAATAGAAGTCAACTATTCTAAATCTGCTCAAAATTAGAAACTTTTGGGACCACATTTATTTTGATCGAATTATTTGGGATCAATCTGGCATACGGATCAAACATTAGGTACCAAAATTTCATTTCTCCCATATTATAAGTAACGAAATTATATATATTTTTATTATTTATTAGAGTAAAATTTCTATTTTATACATAATAAGAAATCTTATCATTATTTTTTATTTTTGTCTGAACTCAATTTGGTTCAAACTTGAATTCGACTAAACTTAAACTTGAGTTTGAACTAGAACTTGAGACTCTACATCGAGATCAAAATCGACTTTAAACTCAATTTGGATTCTGATAAAAATTGAGTCAAACTCGAGCTAATCAAGGCAACGGTTCATTTGCAGCCGTAATATACATAAGGAGATGTATGACCACCAGAACACAATAAATATGTTATGGTATCTTTAATAACAGTATTACGGACGCCTCCAAAATGCACTTTCGCCTTTTACTTTTATTTTTTCAAAGAATTAACTTCACTTTGAACTCTTAAACTTATACTACTTTCTCACTTTACATCATACATTTTAATTTTAAATATTAAACCCTAAATTCTTAATTTTGGATACATTGCACCCGAAACTCTCAAGTTTGCCCTATTTAAATCCAACCAATAATTACGTTTGCAAAACTAACAAGACAAAGGATGGCAAAAATTAATGGCAATATATCATTTTGTTTTAACTACGATCTCTTAACTTTTTAATCACTTTCAGCACATTATCACAGATTTATATGGTTTAAATCAGTAATATTGTTTGTAAAATTAATTAGATAAAAGATTGTATAAATTAATGACAATATATTATTTTAATTTTGTCACAATACCGTGACACTTTTGATCACTTTTGTATTATCATTAATTTGTAATTAAATTACATATAACCTCCTTGTAGTTTTGTCTATTGTCCCAAAGTCCTGCATGTTGCTTCCTTGTCATGCATGCGCTCATGATATCTAAGTCGGTTGCCAAGATTCTTAAAACAAGTTTCAGCAAAACGGACAAAATCATCCCGATGCGTAGCATAAACCCAAAATTTTGATCTTGTTAGGAAAAAAACCTTCTAAACAAGATCCACAATTAGAATAGAAGTTCAACATTGTGAATCAGAACTCTCTGTTTGATGGGATTACTAATATATATCAAATTGATGACTCGCAATAATAGAGTTATCATTTTGTTATCAATTTATTTTTATTTTTTATTTCTATTATTTTTTTTATACAATTGGAAGTGAGGGATTTGAATCTGGAACTCCAAGTGACCAATCAATGCGCCGCTGGTGGAACATTTTGTTGGGGGGGGGGGGGGGAGCAAGAATTTCATAAGTCTATTGATATGAAGTTTTACCTCAAGAAACCGGTCAATATAGAAATTCTTGCCCCCAGTCCCCCCAAATTTGAAATTAAGTCCTTGCCCTTGAGAAATAGTGACTTCATTAGTTAAATGCTTTTTCCTCTTATCTTAATTGTTTTATAAGTTAAAAAGTATTTTTCTTAGACATCTACTTTATATGCATAAAAGTACAACCCAAAGCCACGCCCACATAGATGCTAACTTGGACACCTTCTATCACTTTCTTGTTTTCTAGCTTTGTCTCATTAACAAATTATTTGTCAAGTCATTGTTAATCTTTTGCAAAGTTTTGGTCAGATTTTTTGGGTTGTTATCAGGAGGAAGTTTGGAGAATTCCAAATCTATTGGAGGATATTCAAAAAATAAAAAAATTAAGAAAAATAGCGACTGAATAAATGTAGTGATGAGATGACCAATAAATGATCATCCAATTAAAGATAAAGCTTCCATATTTTGGCATAAGAATTCAGAAGCCTGCTGCTATAGTCATTGGTTGAATTCTACAAGATTTAGATTCAGGCATTAGAAACAAATCAAGAACCTCAATTTAGTACCTATACAAAATAAAACTGCTTGAATCCTTCTAGCAATTCGTAGCTATAGATATACATGACAGTTCTTCATCTGGAATTCAAACTTTCAGAGTCTGAAACGACTACATTCAGGCCCTCTATTTCATCCGTTTGCTGTTAAAAGAATTGTCCTTGCAACGTTCCGGGACCAGAAGGGATTTTCTCATATTGTCTTCGTGGTGGAAATGTACCAAAGTCTAGGCTGCATCTCTTCAAGTTGCTGAAGAAATAGCAAGGGTCAGTACAGGCACCCCGCTGTCAAGTTAACAACGTGTTTTAAGTTCCAGTAACAGTTGCTATAAGTGTAAATTAATTAACAAGAACAAAATAAACAAATTTGCATATGACATACCTGTTCTCAATGAAAACACTTGGATTAAGTCCGAATAATTACTTCAAGAAGATCATTTCCCATATCCCGTTGTTCTTCAAGAATTTGCTTGGCCGAACTTGCTGCATTGAAGCACCAGTGCACCTCCAGTTTTTCCAAGGTTGGAATGTCTCCGATGCTGGATGGAATCTCCTGCAGGCTGTAACAATCTCTGATGGTAAGCTGCTCAAGACGAGGGAAGGGCTCGCTGGAGACATTCCATTCTTCGATGTTTAATTGCCAAAGCTCTAAGAACTTCAATTTTTGGAACTCCCCATCTTCGACATCCCATCGTGGTCCTGAAAAGGAATTCCTTCTTAATTTGAGGATCTCAAGATTCGGCAGCTGCCCAATGACAGATATTGCGCTCCATGGCACGCTAAACCTTCCCAATGTCAACTTTCTTAGAGTGTTGGGAAAATCAAATGTTGGAAATTGATCACGCTTCTCACCATAAAACACCATGCCGTAGCTATATACTTTCAGTGACTCGAGATTACTTAAGGAGCTCAATTCGGGGAACAGAATGGGCTTCAAATGGTCATATTGTGGTTCAAAGAATACGCAGTTCAGCTTCTGAAGTCTTGGTAACCTTCTCATTAGCTCCTCTGAATCTTTACCGAATGCAAGAGTTGGTTTTGAGAAGGTAACAATGTTATCTAACTGACAGGACTCACCCTGCTCAGAATCAATGAAAGAGGTGTGATTCAGATCACCAACAGCTGCATGCCTTAAGTGTTTAAGCCTCCAAAATGAATCTGGTAAAGGAACATCAAGTTGGGCACTTTTCACTATAAAAGTTTCTAGGTTCCACAGATTGCCTATTGATGATGGAACATGCCTGATAGAACACCACAATGCCAAGTACCTTAAAGGAGTTATCAATGTTATTTCTTCAGGAAAAGAGGGTTCCAAATAGAGACACTCCAAATCCAACACTTGAAGAAGTCTAAAGTTGTTAAAGAAAGAAGATGGACTAGAATGCG
>NW_020863690.1:0-55191 GCF_003713205.1 Coffea eugenioides
TTCGGGCGGTCTTGGTGTCACCATACTTGGATAACTGTTCATTTTCCCTGCAATCAACAAAAACAATTAGAACAAACATATTTTGATCAGCTACAAAGTAAGTAACAAGCATACTGCATTTAGAAAGAAAGTCATGAACTATAAGAAAAGCAGGCACCAAAATTTCAAATTTACAAAAATATAAGTGATATCTAACAAAAGAAGATATTGCTTCCACAGAAAAACTCCAGAATTTTCAATTCAAAATAAGTAACTTAACCTAGGTAGTGCATACAGATTAACAAACAAACAAAGAGCAACGGGAGAAACCGTGCCTGCTAAACTGCATGCAAAATAATGCACCATTAACTGTGCAGCAACCAACCATCATTTTCCAGTTTTAAAGTTCATTAAAGACCGATCTATCTTTAATAAAGTTGAAACATACATAATACATATTATCAAATTTCTGAACAGAAAATATGATACAGCTATAGCTGTAACTAATTAAACAAATCTATAAAATCTTCAGCAAAACATAAAGACCCATCCTTTGCATGTTCACCCTTCTAGTCATTATTTGCTGTTGAGAACTAAGAAATGTTTTCCAGCTGTGCATCAGAACCCGTTTTAGTTAAACGCTTTTTATTTCTTGAACTAAAATAAATTATAGAAATAACTCTTAACAACTTGGCCTCCAAAAAATTCAAGGCACAACATTCTCCTCAGTGACTGAGCCTTTAGGTCCTTCGTCAAACAAGCAAGACACACATGCACACACAACCTGTCCATGTGGGCCACATGATGTAGACAATAAGATCAAGCTATTGTAAGCATTTAGAACTGTCTTCAATCTTTAAAAAAAAAAATAGAGATCAAAAACTTAATGCCAATTCAAAGATTTCCTGCCAGTATCTATCAAAAACAGTAGAGGGGCCATGTCTTTTCAGCAGCAATAAATATCCTATAACACGTAAGAAAAGCACACTACCTGAAATTATTGAGAGTTAACAGCTGAGTAATCTCTTTGTACAAATCCTCATTGAATGTTGAGAAGACTTTCAAATCATTGACCAGTATCTCAACTGCCTTTGCCTTGTCTTGCCTGCAAAAGAAGTCAATATTACCAAAAGAACAATAAAAGATCAAATTCAATCCAGGAAAAAACCTAGCCAAGGTAAAAATGTAGTATGAATCTCGACATACCGATCAAGGGCTTCAAGATACTTCTGCTTCCTTATTTCGAAAAATATCTTCATGGAGTATCTATTATCATCGACCTTGGTGAATCCAGACAAGTACTTTTCAACTTCTTCCCATTCACCAGCATGTACTTTTTCCTCAAAATACTTCATGTTAAAGAAAAACCCTGATTCTTGCTCAAGCCTACAAAACCATTATGTACATTATTCATCATTGGCTAAGCATTCATTTTTTATTCAAACCAATAAGTATATTATTCATCAGTCGTAAACCATTCACTTCTGTACTTAAAATTCTTTTCACATAACACAACTCAAATTTAATTACTTCTCCAAGTTTCTTTTTTTTTATTTTTAATTCTCATGGACAAAACCAACCAACATTCTCTCCAGTAACAACAACCCTACAAAAAGTTCATAACTTGACTAAATATCCAAACTGTTTACCACTTTCCCAAAATGCCAAAAAAGACAAAAGAAGCTTTCAGTACAACATTTCCATTTCTTTATCCGCATCAAAATCCACATGCATAAACCCAATTACTAAAATCAAAAAAATTTCAAAAAACATTCATTTCACATCCATGCAGAGCAGTAATTTTTAAAAATTGTTTACAGCTGAACTAAAACCTCAAACCCCAAGTCAAAAACTAATTATTAAAATTAGCAATCTTTTCATCATTTCCGAATTTCCAAAATTAACAATAACTAATCGCTCAAAATTTATCCAATCTCAACTAAACAGTCTCAAAATTAAGTTAACATCAAAACAGAAATGTAAACAAAAAAATTAAAAATTCAACAAATATAAGCAACAAAACAATATAAAAATTAAAAATTAAAAGAAAGGGAACGGAAAAAAGAAGCAAAAGAGTTTACTTGTGAACAGATTCCTTAAACTTTTCCTCTTCTAGAAATTGAAGTATGAGGAAAACCAATTCTCTACTCAACGACGACATTTTTGCTTCACCCCAAAAGCCCCTCAAACCTCCACCACCGATTCACCAAATCCAAATCCCCAACCACTCGCAATCAGATCGAAGCCCTAGAAAGCCCGAAACTTTTCCTCTTCTAGAAATTGAAGTATGAGGAAAACCAATTCTCTACTCAACGACGACATTTTTGCTTCACCCCAAAAGCCCCTCAAACCTCCACCACCGATTCACCAAATCCAAATCCCCAACCACTCGCAATCAGATCGAAGCCCTAGAAAGCCCGAGCTCCAGCCCGAACCCGAACAAGCCGACCCGACGCACCACCGACGTCGATTCTCTAGGGTTCCCGAAAAAAAAAAATCACCACCACAAAAGCAGCTGCCGCTCGAACAAGTATCCAGCCTCTCACACAACAGAGAGAAGAAGCTAAAGGCAAAAGTAGTGAGAGAAAGTTAGAGAGAGGAAGAGAAAGAGAAAGGAGAGCTAAGAAGAGAGGTTTTTGGGTTGGCTAGAGAGAGAAAGTCGAGAGATTTATAGAAAGGAAGGAAGGAAAAAAAGGGAGGTGAGGTGATGGTGGTGGGGGACGGACTTGGTCTCGCTATCTTCGATGCGTTTGGCAGGAGTCTATCTTTTTCCACTGACCTATCTCTGATAAGAATAACTGCTTATCAAGATGATCCACATAGCTTATTCAATAAGCAAGCGGACTTATCATTTCGGGCAATGCACTTATCGTTGCGTGAAGTGGGGGAAAAAGGTGGAGCGGATTTGAAAGTGGGGATTCAAATGGAGTTGAATATTCAGGTTGAGTTACGTCCAAGTCGTCAGGGTTTAGTGGTGGTGGTGGTACTACTATAGCAGTCGTAGTAAGTAATTGTTCTTTTGCCTCGTTTTTTCTTCCCGAGTTTTCGGTTGAGGAGATATTGATGAGATGTGGCGGGGAACTGTCGCTTTCGGGGAGCATTTAATTCACGGGGCTAATTTCTCGTTATATTCGCGTGATGTTATCTCGGATTGGGTTTCTTTCTTTCTTTTTTGTGTGTGAGTGTGTGTGAAGATTGGTCTTACGACATTTGTGTCAGAGAAGGAGTTTGGGAGTTCAGAAAAAGGCCGGAAAAGGAGGATTGAGGTTGCGAGTGGGCGCGTGGAGTACACGATCCTTTTGAGATAAGGTGTGGGGCCTTGGAAGTTACTTGTCTAACTGTACAATTCTCAACCTAGACGTGTTTTTAAGGTTAATTCATACAGTATTTGAAAAAACTTGCCTTATATTTATGTGGATGATAAAGGCCACTTTTTAGGTAAGAACTGTGAATAAAAGGTAGAATTCTCCATTTGCGTCGTATATGATATATATATATATATATGTATGTATATGTTGCCTTTTTTTTTTTTTGGGATTGAATTAATATCCTTTCACTTCAAATTCACACCGTCATTCACCAAATCAATATATCTTTTTTGGCAATTATGTCCCGCCACATGACTTAATTAATGCTCCATAATAATTTGAAAATGTTTCTTCGACAAGAAAAAATTAAATGAATGTGTTACCAAAAAGGACTATTTTATTGATTTTCATGTTGGGAAAATCCCAACTCTCACTTTGATTTAGATAAAACAAAGACAAATAAAAAAAAGAGAGGAATTTAAAATTGACCGTTATTCTTTGATGTGTTGTGTCCATGTATAGTTTAGTTGAAGGACGTTATTTGTCTAATTAGAGAATGGAAATCATGAATTTAGAACAGATCTATGTAAATTTAGATCACTTCTAGTTGTTTAACAGTAATGTATATCTTTTTTTTTTATATTTATACCATAGAAAGTAGATCAAACATAGTCAAGTTAATTTCTCTTAAATAATGCACGAGGCATATATAGGATCAAGTTAATTACACTTCTTTAGAAAACTAAGAGCCTATTTGGATTGTCATTTTCTGAAAATTTTGTAGAAAAATGAATTATAATGATTTGATATATGTGAGACGAAAAGATGATTGGAATATATATGTTTACGAAAAATAATAATTTTTTTTAGAAAAAAATGACATCAATTGTCTTTTAATAAGTGTCTATTGGATACTTGGACACATTATATAGAACTTATAAATAATGTAAGTAATGAAACAATGTGGACAGCATTTTCAACTTCATAAATCACCTATACACATGATTTAAAGTTTTGACGATCCCTTGCAATTTCATTCAGGATTCATTCAAAATTTTGTTTTTATATTTTTTAGACAAAGTTTTTGAATTTGTAGTTGCCAAAACAAAATATATCAATCTAAGCTGAGTTGATTAATAGATTTGGCAATTGGAGATATTCACAAAATTATTGAGGCTATTGTGTTCTATTTGATGTTTGAATGTGTTTGGACCTTTATAGTAGATTTTTTTTTTCAAATTTTCAAATCTATAATATCTGTTATTCTTTAGATCTATTTTATTTTTATATGTATAATATAATTTCTATCATTCCTGTAAATTTCATTGTTTAACGAAATCATGACTTTTTTTGTCAAATATAATTCTCAGGACATGATTTAGAAGAAGGAAAATATAAGTCAATTTGCAACTCATTAAAATTCTCGAGAAAATTTCCTGATGAAATTAAAGATAAAAATCAATTGCAAAGCTTTTTAGGATACTTAAATTATATTTCCAATTTTGTTCAAAATTTTAGACAGATTTATGAGCCATCCCTCATGATTTTACGAATGGAGGAGAAAATTGGAACTACAATTGAAATTCTATCTCCACTATTTCATCAAGTTTTCCATTTAAAAAAAATTTAAATGTCATGGGTTCTAATCTCCTCTCCCTCTCCCATACTAAATATACATATAAATACATACACACAAATATATATAGATTGTATCCCATTGTCTACATATTTATTACTCTATAGTCTATAGAGTAGCCCAACCTTCTAATATCCATGATTCTCGGCAATCGCCATTAAGAGGTCATCCAATTAATTAGTGGTCCTAAAAATAAGCATTCATAGCAATCAATTAAAATGTGTGAAGTCGCTGCGCTTCTGTAAATTTTTCCTACGTTCTCTAACTATCACTGCAATCTTATTCTTCCTGCCGATTCATCTGTTAGAGCTAATATGTACTTTAGATGTTAGATATTTAAAAAAGTAAGATTAATTAGGAAAAGTGTATAAATACAATGGTGGATAATAATTATTAATGTGTATGCATACATGATAGGTTAATGAAATTTAGATATAATAAGGAGTGTTCATTGGACACCCATCAAAATTTTTTTTTATATAATTATCAACCGGTGAGGTCTTAATTTATGTGTAATAGCAACTAAAGCTTCCAATTACTGGACATTTCGATCCAAAGATTTTTCTATTAACCTTTTTGGCCTTTTGTCAGAATTGAAAGCGACATCATCTTTGGGATAAAGGCGGTAGTATTTTATGCTTTTTTCCCAAAAATATTAGTCTTAAGAATGTAACATTTTTTTGTTAAAGAGATACTTCAAAACTTATAAGAAAAGAAAAAAAAAAGAGCTTGAATATCAAATAGGATCTCACAGTCACTTGACTAAGCCCATTTGGGATTGCAGTGTTTTTGGTAAAAAAGTACTTTTAAGTGCTAAAAATACTTTTTTTTAAGTGTTTCGTAACTATCATTCCATAAAATTAGGAGTAGAGTTTTTGATGTTAAAAGCACTTCTAGCAAAAGTTTAAATTTGATAGTTTTAGAGTAACTTTTGTAATTTAAAAAATAAAATATCAAGTTTAATCATCTTATCCTATATTATGAACTAAATAAAGAGATAAACACTTTTAGAAATTTTCAAATTACACATTATCTAATACAATGAGTACTTATTGAATTATGTCTCCAAACAATATATGTGGCATGTATTTAAATCATGTAATATAAATTAAAATTAAAATTTCAAATCATGTATATGCGGTATGCATCCATAGCTATTAATGTAAAAAATTCACTACACTGTCAGTGCATAAAAAGTTAATTATTAATTTATTACCCTTTAATTAAATAGCCTAACGTTTCTTGTGCATAACTTCTCTGTAGTTATCTATCAACAACCATTTAATAATATGTGGTCCTCAAAACAAAACCTGATTTGACATCAGTCTAATGCATTATGCAGTAACGGCTAATCCTTTCCATAATTTCCAAATATCATTTTCACTCTTATTGTTGTCATTAAGTTTGTTGGCATTGAAAGAAAATAAAATGAGAAAAAGGCCAAACAAAAAAGTTTTTATTAAAAAAAAAGAGGTTGTTAAGAAGTCTTGCCTAATGCACCATAAAGAGAATTATTCAGACGTACCTTTCTTGAAAATATGGAGAGCTATAAAAGAAATTGAATTCAAACTCTGACGTTTGCTCCAACATGTCTCATGTTCCAGACATTCATTGAACAATTAGTCAATTGCATCTAACTAAGTCGTAACTTTTGTCCATAATCCACATAGTTAATGTATATAATAATCCTCTAATTGTTTTTTTTTCCAATGAAGCCAATTTGCAAACTTGACTTTGAAGTTTGAAAGAGAAGAATCGATCACATCCTTGGATCCTTTTCTATAATGGCTTGCATGTGACAAACAAACCCTCCCACTAAAACCAGTGCTCCCAAAACCCTAGCATTTAATGTGGAAGTAGTAGTGATCACCTACGTCGCAAGCCCAAATAACACTCCTAGGTCAATGACGTGGCTCGCCATCTGAGTCCTTTTTTTTCTTTTACTACTAGACTTGCCATCATGCACTATTCTTTACAAATAATTAAGCGTCTTTGTTCCAATTAGACGTGAATACTAGGCAAAATTAGATTCATATAGCAGTAATTTAAACAAAAAAATGTGAACATCTGCCGTTCAAAATTTGGGCAGACAAGGAGGCTAGTATGCCGCCGTTCAAAAAATTTGGTCTAGAAAAACTGTCAATAGTTTGTCCTCGTCAAAGGGTAAACTCCATTTAGGTGGATTAAGGATCAAAAATCACTAGTAAATTATGTGGTATATTTAATGGGTTTTTATTTTTTTTTTGTCGTTATCATATATGATTTAATTTTATGGACAATTGTCGATTATTAGCTGACAACCATCCATAAGTTAATGATCAAAATTTAGGGTGCATTTGATAAAATTAAAGTTTGAAAACTAAAATCTGAAATTTAAATCTATTGAGTTAGTGAATTGTTAAGCACTAACTTTGATACGTTTGAGTATATATTACATTAAGATATAAGTGAATAGTTTATCGCTTATTTTTTGGAGCAAATTTTATTTAGAAAATTCAGTGTCACTTAATGAATTCAAATGTTCTAATTTTAGTTATCAAACGCATCTGAACCCGTTAAGTGTTGAATTGGATTTTTTTTCTATTTTTTTTGTCGTTATCCTATATGATTTAATTTTATGGACAGTTGTCGATTATCAGCTGACAACTATCCATAAGTTAATGATCAAAATTTAGGGTGCATTCGGTAAACTGAAGTTTGAAAACTAATTTTTGGAGTTTGAAATCTCAAATTTGAATCCATTAAATTAGTAAATTGTTAAGTATTAATTTCAATACATTTGAGTGTATATCACATTAAGATAAATGACGCAGCAAATTTTATCTAAAAAATTCAATGTCACTTAATGAATTCAAATATTCTAGTTTTGATTATCAAACGCGTCTGAATATATTAAGATCTGAACCTATTAAATTTAAGTATTTAATTGAATTATCAAATAAGGCCTCAGTCACGGGCACAAATGTTTTAAATTCACAGCTCTTGTAACACTACACAATATTGACATGTATTAGATCCAATGAACAATATTGGCATTTACAATTCCCAAATCCTTCTTGCAGAGTTCAAATATACTATTGTTATGATTCTGCAGCTTTTGACTTTTGAAAATATCTCACAGCAATTAATAAGTGACCATATGAACCGAGTTTATCTAAATAAATAATAATTTCTAGCTTCAAACGAATGTGTGGTGGAAAGAATACTAAACAAAGAGGTGGCAGCCGTAGAATATAGCAACTCCCAAATAGCACCGGTCAATGCTCCGAACCGCTACGTCTCTCACTTCATTTCCTCCCATCTCACGAAATTTCAAGAACTTTTCGGGAGAAATTCAACAAAGCACGAGAAAAAGAAGTTTGGAAAATTCTCCGTGTTTTTTTGGGAGGTTGTGGAGAAGTGTTGGTGTCAGGGGTGGGTCCCAGAAAAGAGGTCATTTCAATTTACAGAGCCACCTGTCTGATCGATGTCTTTTGGTGGGGAGGGAGTTAGTTTTATTTAATCCACGCGCCAAGGGTAACGCGTGGGGTAAAAACTCTCGTCCTTTTTTACGGAAAGGTGAAGTAACGTATGGGGCGCACGTTGTTGTTTGGCGGATAAAAACGGGAGATTGATGGCGATGGGTCTCTCTCACAACGTACAAGCGCGTTGGGTATGTTGCGACGCGGGATGCTTAGATGCAGCCAAGTACAATTAATACAACCAATAAAAACAAGTTTTTTCCTTAATAAATCGAAAAGACAACATATTAAAAGAGGTCTCCAATTCCTCTTGCTAATTTCGATGTTTATTCTAACATAGGGGCACGTTTGTTTTTCTTCAACCCCTTCCAAAAGAAAATTCTATAAAGTGGAAATCAAAAATTTGAAGGAAAAAAAAGGATAATATTGTTCTAATATTTATTTTAATTTTTTTTTCGTTGATCTATAGCATGTATATATTTTAGTGTAAACGAACTTATGTAGAGGATGATTTTGCCTAGATTTGTAAGGAGGACTAGTGTAGTACTTATTCTCACTTTCTAGAGTCTCGAAGATTGAGCCCGTTCCCATTTGGATTGCTATTTTTAGTAAATTTTATAAAAAAAATTACTATATCGATTTAATATATGTAAGGTAAAAAATGATTAAAAAAGTGTTCACAAAAAGCATAAATTTTTTTTTGATAGAAAACAGCAATCCAAACAATTTTTGAAGGAAAAGGAAGAATTCTTCGATAGAGAAATTTCTTTGATAGAGAAATTTTGGATTAAAGTTTTCCACATAAAATTTTTACGTTTTCTCTGACTACATCTCTCAAATATTTTTTTTTTATTTCACATACATTAAATCACTATAGTATAATTTTTATCAAAAAAATCAATCCAAATGAGACCTAAGATAATAAATAATTTTATTTTAATCTTTGCATTGATCTATTATAATTTAGCGAGAATGAACTTGTTTACTGGATGGCTTTGCCTTGGATTTGTATAAATAAATCATTATGGTACTTACTTAGAAGATGATTTATCCTAACTCAGTTTAATGCTCCGATACGACACAATGGAATACGTGGTTTAACAAACGAGGAAAACCTTCTACCATAATATAAAGTTGGTTAATCATGAGTCATACATATGTATAGATGCTTACAAGTGTTGGTTCAGTTGGATGTCGCTTTGTCAAAAAAGATCATATGTTTGAATCTTACAGCCAATATAAGAGCTGTGTTGTTAGATGATCTATAAGAATCTTTGTAAGCAATTTATGGATCTGGAAACATGCCAAATTCGTAGTAGTCAATTTTTTTGTGATCAATATATATATATATATATATATATATATATAGATTAACATCCTCACTATTTATATACCTTTACATTGGCCATATTGCCACAGCAATAATTTTATTCTCAAAGCAATTTGGATTATCATACTAATATGTGAGAATCTGTTGGGAACTTTTTATATGGATAATGTAATCTTTTAAAGCAAAATTATGCTAATATTAAAATCTCAGTTGTGACACTATCGTTTTCGAAAGGCAAAGCATATCACAAAACTTGGCCAAAGCAATACTATGCACTAATGTCAAGAATTTAGGGACCTTGGATTTTAATTCCTCTTGCTCCTTCCCTGCTGCTTAAATCCCATCCCTCCGTTGCTAAGGAATTTTTTTGCAAAAATGGCTTAGGACTGAAGTCTGTAACAAGCCCAGGTGCGGGCGGTAAGATCTCCACTAGTTGATTTCACAATTGATGCAACATTACATGCACTTCTAGTTTACTTGCACGCAAAGTTGGTTTGTGCCCCATGTCACTAGGGATTAAAATAGAACCCCACCAAAAAAAAAGAAAAAAGAACTAAAGAGCATGTATATATACTCCCTCCGTCCTACTTTGATAGTCCTGTTTCTTTTTTCACACAGTTTAAGAAAAAGTAGTTAACTTTATTAGAAAAGTAAATTTAGATTGCTATTTTCCTAAAATACCCTCACATTAAATATGATACAATTTTATGGGAACTTTAATTGATGGTAAAAAAAGAATCAACTCTCATTAAATGGGGTAGATTTATAGTAACAACTACTTACATTGAATAAAGGTATTTTAGAAAAATTAAAATACAACTACATTCTTCAATTGGAGAGTGGACTATAATTTGGAACAGATGAAAAAGGAATACATGACTATCAAAGTGGGACGGAGGCAGTATATATATATATATATTAGAGGGAAAAATTGGGGGAAAGAAAAAAAGAAAGAAGCTGAAACGATAATGATTACATAGGCTTGTACTATTTTGATTTTGTATACACAAAAGAAAGCGAAAGCCCCCCTCTGCTTCACTCAAATGACTCGTGAACCCAATTGTCTCCATTCTCCAAAAGATTAAAAGAAGGGACAAGAACTTATTAGCTGGTATCAATTGAATGGTATGGAAGAAAATATCAATTTCAACCTAACCATTTGGCTTGTTAAATATGTGTCTAAATGGATATCATGTATGGTATGTGTACCTAATTAAATGTGATTTAAAGCAAAGATAAACCACTCAAAATGAATTTTTGGAGCAAATATTTTATACCATCACATCAATATTTTTATTGGTTGTGATATTTACTTCTTCATTGTTAGAAAAGTAATCAATTTTTTGTCTTATTTGAACGTTTGCCATCTTGCTTCCTTTTGGACCTCAAGCGAAATAGCTAAGCTGAATACATAGTCCATGCGCTTTTGGGGACATGGACTCTCTGATTAATTTGTTTTTATCTACACCCCATGTATGCTTTCCATTCTCTCATTCGTTGAACCTAGCAGTTTGGGGAAAAGTAAAAGAAGAAAAAAAAATTCATTCTTTTCCGTTGTTCCTTTTTTTTTTATCCTTTTTTATTTTTTTTTTGTCAAGGAAGCTATTTCCAACATGTGGTTGTATAATTTTCCCGTCTGAATTGCTATTTTCTGAAACTTTTGTAGAAGAAATGTTAAAAAAAGAAGAGGATTGAAACATGCGTTCATAAAAAACGTAAAATTTTTTGGATAAAACATTGCAATCCAAGCACCAGATTTTCATCAAGACCCGCACCTTGACAATAATTTTCGTGTGAAATTTGTCATACAAGTGGCACACGTTCTATAGTTATAAGCGATTGATGACTTGAAGGTGACTTGGATTTTTATACCCCATAAAATGGTGAGTGGTGACGCAAAAGTTTTGTTTATTATTTATGACTATGACTTTAGGATAATGTTTTGCAGGAAGGATATGCCAAAAAAAAAAACAAATTAATATGAACCTTTTGCAAGCTCTGAAAAATCTGTCCATATGTGTGGGAAATTCATATATGGCAAGTAACGTGATTCCAATTAAATGCACATCACTTAAATTTGCCAGTTGAAGTCATTTTCGGGAAATCAATTTGAATGGGGTAACTTTATACTCTTTTCCCATATCGAGCAACTATAAAAGAGCAGACCAAGCAAAGTTACTGAACGATTAAAATGCATGTCAAGCAAAGTTGCAAATGACTTTAGTGTGCAAATTACCCTTTCTGGTAGCCGAAATGAACAGATCAATCAGCGCAAGTCTATACAAAAAGAAGAAAGGTTAATTGAATCCAGGTCACCATAGCTTGAACTTTCAAGTCTCAAAACTCAAAAGTGAAACTAAGATTATTAAGTTCACGGACAAATGATTTTTCTAATGGATGCTCTATAGATGCTCGTTAATACATATAATATTCACCTAACTCCTATCATCTATATATACGTACTAACAATTATTATTATCCCTTGAATTTATATGTTTTTCCTATTTAATTTTACCTATTCTTCCTGAAATTTATTTACTTTTTCTAATTAATTTGATATTATTAAAAATATGACATATGAAATATATTTTAACGTTAGATAGACCCATTATCAAACGGTAAAAGATACTATTGAAGCATTAATATTCATGCATGTAAAGGTCATAAGTTTTTTCATCTTTGGCCAAGTCGGCCATTACACACATATTTCTGAGTTTCGCAAACTCAAGTACTTCGATAAGGGAAGAGATGAGTTGAATGGCATAAGGAGAGAGAGTTTAAGCGAGAGGTTCGGATTCGAGACCTACAACATGCACTATATATATATAGAAGCACTTCGATGAGAGCTGGCGGCTGGTGCCCTTTATTTGAATTGGTTCTAGTAATTCGGAGCTTGAATCGGAGCAATGCTGTGAAAGCAAGAAAACTCAAAAAAGTTTGGAGTGACTTTTTGGTCGAAGTTAGTTGATTTTGTGTTGTCATACAATTGCCGTCCCCAGCTTTGTTCAAAAGTCACCATTTTTTGATAATGATACCACGTCAACGGAGAACCTATCATGGCACAAGTAGAACGAATTAAAGCATACCATTTGCCAAGCGGAAATGGGGCAGGGACGGTCATCACTATGACCGTTCCTGAGCAGTTAATGGTCATGATTTGGCCAAAAAATTTTGTCGGTCCAGATAACAAGTTGTGCATCGATTTTCACACCGTGTGTGGGGTCCACAAAATTTTGTACTAAAGTTACACGTTGTGCAAACAAAGTTACGCCGTGTGTAACTAAAGCTACGCGCTGTTGAAAATGGTTAAAACTGTTAGGGACGGTTGCAGGTGCAACCGTCCGTGCCCCTTGTCCCAATGAAGTTGTTGTGGCCGAATTGATAAGGACTTGATCTTTGTGTTGGGATTATTTGAATCTAAAGTCTTGTCGCCAGACTTGAACTTCACCGTTGTTGATAAAAACAATTCTTAGTTTTTGTTTGATAACTCAATTCAATACTTAAATTTAATAGATTTTAGATTTTAACATGTTCAGATGCGTTTGATAACTATAAATTGAACATTTGAACTAATCAAGTGATGCTGAATTTTTTAGATAAAAATTGTTCCTAATAATAAGTGATATACTATTCACTCATTATTTAATGTGATATACACTTAAATGTATCAGATTTAGTACTTAATAATTTAATAATTTAATGATTTCAAATTTCACATTTTGTACTTCAATTTTATCAAACTCACCCCAAGTCATGATAGTCATCTAGTGCGTTGATAGTATTATATTTGGACCTTATAATGAAGTGAGTCATCCCCTTTTTAACATTTTCTTATGAAAATACATAGTACTATGTATATGTAGTATTCTATATGTGACTCTATTTGAATAGCCGGTGCATGACAAATCAAGCATGCACCCCAACTTTGACTATTTGCATTTATCAAAAAGTAATTGCATTTTAATAAAACTTTCCAATATCTTGTCACCATTTGTGGAAATTCATTCACTGAAGTCGGTTTTCGGTACCTTCACATAAATGGGACGGAATAGAAAATGCCAAAAGCTTGTTTTGGTCATATTGAGGTATTAAACGTGTCAAGTGGGCACAACTACATAACTCTATATGAATATGAATAAGGATAATAACTAGAGTATCCTTGGTATGACGTACCAAATGAAACGTTCTAATTAGAAATATAGAATATTTACACACTAAAACGGATAAAGACCACATACATACATATACATATATATATATATATATATATCTCTCTTTTAAAAATCAAATTAACTAATAGAATTGCTTTGACATGTTTTTGAACATTTTCTTTAATTTGTTTTACTTTTTCTTGATACCCTCTTGAACGTCAACCTCTCACTACAAGACAGAAAAAAGTGATTAGCAATAGACTTTGCACTCCAGTATTAAATATTGCATCAAGCTTGACAAAGATACTTTGGAAAACAAAGGTCCTGTCGCGCCCCACTTTTTTTGTAAAAAATAAATGGTTTAAAAAATGTATTTTTTGATTCAATTGGAAAATGAATTGTGATTTAAAGAAAAAATGGGTCTAAATGGGGGGTTGAGAATGCGACGATTTGACCCAAATTTATAGTTTAAAAAGGGTTTTTGAAATAAAAATTGGAGTCGCCACTTGGTAATGAGTTAAGGTGTACCAAGTCACCAAAAAATGAATTTTTAAAGAAAAAATAGGAAAAAGTAGTAAGAAACCCCTTTTAAACGACTCCTAGTCCACGTAAACCAAAGAAAAAGGTTCGGGAGTCACATTTGACGAAGGGGAAGGCAAGGATAAAAATCCAAGGCACCCCTTCGACCTAGCCAAGGCTAGTTGCGTGATTTAACCCTTATTTTCCTAAACTTTTCTACCCAAGGTATGTATTGCAAGTTGGATATGACTAATGGATGAGAAATGCAATCCTAAATCTAAGAAATGTCTCTTATGAGGCTTTTGGTCCCATTCACATGAATTGTGACGGCCAAATAAGGAAAGCCCTCATAGAAATCGCAAATAATGCAAATGAAGACTCAAATATGTGCAAGTGTGAAAAGTGTAAGAAAAGTGCATGTGTGCAATTTGAGAAAAGTGTTTGTGTGCAAATGGATGAAAATATAAGTGCTCGTGTGTAAGTGAACGAAAAATAGTAAATATAAGTAAAATGGGTGCAATGTGTGAAAGGACAAAATAAAGAAAGTGAAGAAGTGTGTGATTATGGCATGTGGATTTAAGATATATATTTAGTGAGAGAAATAGTGAGAAAATGATATGAAAATGCATGAACTTAGAGGAATGCATCAGGTCGGGTACGGGGATGACCTCTATTTTTTTGTGATTTCAATTTTCCCTTTGATTAGAAGGGAAAACTAGCGTGCTAAGGCTATTTTGAAGCCACACTCGCTCGTTTCCCTTACCCAAGGGGGTTTTCACGCAAATGAACCCTATAACTAGCATGAGATGCAAGTCCTAAAGTGAAGGGGAAGGGGTTTGAGGAACATACCAAATGATAAACTAAGGAAAAATGCGTGATATGTGGTGATCATGCACTTCATGAAAAAGGAAAAAAAATCTATTGTGTCTAACATTGGACTAGCCCCTCCTATGAATTCCGACTAGCGTTGGACTAGTGGAAACGATAAAAGAAGCCACAACTAGCGTTGGACTAGTGTGGTGACGTACATTCATTCATTCCATTCATCCACACTATAAAAAGCGAGTAGACATGCGAATCACTTATAAACACGTAGCACATAACACTTAGCATGCTTGACTAGATGCAAAATCCTAATAAAGCATTTAACATATAACACATAGGCATGCAACCATTACATTTGCTAACTAAAACAAAAGGGAAAGGGAAAATGGACCAAATTACTTGCTACGCCCTATCTATTACAAGCCAAGAGGTGTACACATACCCCATGAATAAATAAAAGAAATACTTAAAATGAAAGGAATTAAAGCAAATTTAAGAAAGCCAAGTAAACATGTAATTCTCAATTAGCACATTAGTCCACATAGGAGAGAAACAAAAGGGGTAAAAGAGATTATACCTCCCCGTTGGTGATACTAAGGAAGTAAACAAACTCAACTTGGCTAGATTCAACCAAGAAAAGACTAACTTAGGCTAAAATCACCAAAAACAAAAGATTAATGCACCAATTTAGTGATAAGATATAAACTAAACAATTTGAATCCATCAAAACATCAAACTTTCCCTCAATTGCAACTCAATGAAGTCAAAACTACTTAAAGACCAAGGCAAAAGGCATGATCATCCGATCCCTAAGCATAACATCTACTAAAGACCCAAAAGCAAGCACTACTCAATCATTTGAACCTAATTGAAACCTTTAAAAACACAAAAAGTTCCCCAAGTAAATAACAAGATTCAAACAAACATTATGGAGTTTTGAAGGTCCAAGAGTGAACAAGGGTCCATGAATGATTTAAACATGCATTTTGAAAACTCGATAGCCACCATTAATCAACCAAATAAAACTAATTGAAAAATTTAAGAGCTTCAAAAATCCCAAAAAAAAATAATGAAAGGCCAAATGATGACTCAAAGTACACCCACCTTAGGACCTAATTGTAAAGAAATGAGAACATGCTTGGGCTTTTGTGGAAAATGGAGAAGCTTGAGGGACTAAATTGATTAAGTATTCAAATTACTTGGGCCATAGTGAGCTAGGGGGGACTTGGGGGGTTCAAAGGCAATTTTGAAACAATTTCCATGCAGGTTCATGCAACAAGCGTAAGAAACTTGTTTCTGCAACAATCATTTTTGCCGAAAGCTTTCTGCAGCCCAAAACAACATTGCTACTTTCATTTCCGCAAAACAAGTGTCAACCTCAACACAAACTTAATCAAAATTCTTTCAACTCAAACTAACTTCATTTCCGCAAACAACTTCAACATTCAATCAAACCAAAGCATAAAAGAAAAATCATGCAAATGCCATGAAGAAAATTTCTGCTATAACCATTTCGCAGCTTCAGGAAAAATCTTTCCTTCCACAACCATTCTCATGCAATTTCTTCTTGCACTTAGACATATTCATGCAAACAACCAATAAAAGGCTTGATTGAACTATCATCTAGACAAGATACCAGCTTGGAACCGAAATGAAAGAATAAACAAAAAAACTAAAACCGTAAGACATGAAGATTCGGCCAGCTATGTACATTTTCCAGCAATGTCTCTTGCCATTCTTGTGGTCATTCTAACGCAACTTTTCCATCCAAACAAAAACTAGAATCTTAAACAAACATCATGACTTTGATCTTAACAATAAAATTACCAAATTCAACATCCTAATAAGCCAAAACATAAACAGAAAAACACACCAGTGCTTAGAGAAAAGTCCAGCCAGCATTCGGCAATTGGAGTTGTTCATTATTTCATTTTTTTCCTTGCTTAACCAGACCAATAAACTTCCTTAGCTTGAACATCTAATTTTAATTAGTCAAACATCTAACCAAGTGAAAATCGACCACTTTCCAGCAAATTTCATGCTAAAATACCCATGCAATTTCCAAAACAGCTCCATCGGCTAAGCTGGAAAATTGATTTAGCAATCCAGCAACTTCCAATAACATTTCCAGCCATGCAATCAAAATTCAGACCACGTAGCTTACATGCAACATCAAATAAGAAACTATCTATCAATTTTGATCCATAAGCAAATTCGGACAACATCAAAACATTACTCAACCAGAATTTCAAACAATCCTGTTCCCGGTTGGCTTGCATGCAACCTGATTTTGTATCTTTTCAATTTTCTGACTTATTCAAGGTTAACTACCTTCATGCAAATCCTGATCATCCAGGTTTTAGTTGATTAAATGTGCATCTAGACTCAGATTATCACAGATTAGCTAATTAGAGTTACAAATTCCAGCTCAAACTTTCGGCAGCTCCAATTCTTCCAAACCAGATTTCTTAAGTCTCAATTCCTCATCTAACCTCACAAACCCACATGCATGCGTATAGACAACTGCATCAACCTATAAACAATTCATCTAAGTCCAGAATTTACCTTAGCTTGAAGCCTAAAACCCACGACTAGCAGCTGCAATCTTTTCTTCCTCTCGGCTATCCAGAAATGCCGCCTGCCAGCTCCTCCTCTCCCTTGCTCCAACTTGCGACTAGGATGGAGGAGGCCTGGTTTTCAGACCCTTCACCAGCTCACGGGTACAAGGATACAAGGCAGCAGGTTTCTTTTTTTTTTTTTTAGCTCACGGACAGGAAGAAAAGAAAACAAAAGGCTCGGCTCTCTTTCAGTCGTTAATTCCAATGACACTGCTCTCTCCCTAGCTCACGGCAGCAAATGGAAATGGATGTGTGTCCTCTAGAGATCCGGAAGTGTTGTGGTAATTAGTAGTTGATATAGTAGTGTGTGGTAGTGGAGAAAGAAACCGGCACTAAGGATAGAAAATACTAGAATGTGAAGTGGAAATGGATTCGGCAGAAATAGGATTGTGATTTTTTTGATTGATTTTTTTTAATTAATTAAATAAAACTGATAATAAAAATAGATAACAAACAACAAAAAACAAAAAATTTAATTAACATTGGATAGAAACTAAATCTAAATAAACTAGAATCCACGAAAGCACAATTTTCCATTTTTCATCAATTTCCTCTTTTCTTTCCCTTTTTTTTCACAAATTTTACGTTAAAACTTAAAACTAAAACTAAGACTAAAACGTGAACAAAATTAATATGACAAATAATTAGCAAATAAAAGACAAATAAAAAGGTAACAACTAAAATGCAGATAATCTAAAACAAAATCATGAATTAGATGCAACATACAAATTATTTAAAAATTTGGTGTCTACAGTTTGCCCCTCTTTGTCTGAGTTTTGAAAAAACTTGAGACAAAGAAGTAGACACCAAATACTTACCTGCGTTATTCGGCTGCAATGGACGCTTCTGAAATGAGGATCGACCTCTTTAACATTTTTTTTTTTGATTTTTTTTGATTTTTTTTGATTTTTTTTGATTTTTTTGATTTTTTTGATTTTTTTGATTTTTTTTGAAATGGGATTGATCCAAACAGGAAAGTAAAACGGGACTGACCCGAGCAGAAATTTAAAATTGGGACTGACTAGAGAAGGAAATTCAAATCATGGGACTGGCCCGAACAAGCCGAACCCGAATAAGCTTTGAATCGTGGGACTGACCCGAATAATATTTGAATCACTGACCCGGACTGACCCGAATGAGCTTTTGAATCGTGGGACTGACCCGAATGAGCTTTTGATCGAGGGACTGACCCGAAAATGCTTTTGATCGAGGGATGACCCGAAAATGCTTTTGATCGAGGGACTGACCCGAAAGTGCTTTTGATCGAGGGACTGACCCGAAAATGCTTTTGATCGAGGGACTGACCCGAAATGCTTTTGATCGAGGGACTGACCGAAAGGCTTTTGACGGGGACTGACCCGAAAATGCTTTGATCGAGGGACTGACCCGAAAATACTTTGATTCGATGGACTGACCGAAAATGTTTTTGATCGAGGGACTGACCCGAACTTTGATCGAGGGACTGACCCGAAAATGTTTTGATCGAGGGACTGACCCGAAAATGCTTTTGATCGAGGGACTGACCCGAAAATGTTTTTGATCGAGGGACTGACCCGAAAATGTTTTTGACAATCGGTCAGTGGGATTAAACCCGATCCTGCCGTGATGAAATTTGATTCGATTTTGGTTTTTGATTGATGATTTTTGCTTCTTTTTGACTTTTCTTTTTGACTTTTGAAAATCTTTACAAAAAATTAATTTGCCCCAGTATGATGAATTTTTGCTATTTGAGTCCAGAGTTGATTCTGTATCGCCATGCTGTTGCATTTTTGGATGAAATTTGCTTGCGACATTTTCAATCTGCCTTTGTTCATTAGGACTCTTTCCGACACCGATTTCAGTGCAAGGTGTGATTGTTTTCATCCATGCATGAAATTTCCTGCAAAAGAGAAAAAACAAAGAAATTGCCACCATTATTTGATCCGTTTGTCCTTGAGAATCGTGTAAACATGAGTCTTTGGATGCCTTCGTCAAAGTTGACCGTGGCATCTGACTTGGTTGGATTTGTCATTTCTAAACGTCTCTGATTTTTCCCGACTAACCGAGCGTGCATTTTGCCATATTGTGAAGCTTGCGTAACCGACCTTGCTGAATTTCAACCATTTTCGCAAGATGACTGAACCCAAGTATGCTTTGAATAAACCATGAGGTTATCATTCACCAAAATTCGATGATTAAAAAGTAATTTCACCTATCATGCAGAAATGAATATGTGAAAGAACGCAAACACAAACCATTTGTGCTTAAAGCCTACAAAAATGCCATGAATACAAGCAATTGAGAAAAAATGAGCTTCCTAAGAATGAATTTGCTAAAGAAATATTTTTACAAAACGACACAGTTTTGGCCAACGGATGTCATATTCGAGTTCCTGAATATCTTTGTTCTGCAATTCGACACTGGCAGAAGTATTATGAAGAGAAATTCCAAATGAACCAAGTCATCAACTGTTCTTCCTCGTGTTTGCTCATTGAAGAAACCTACCTAGCGCCCTTTCGGGTTTTTACCAAGGTTGCCCCCACCTTTTTTTTTTTTTAAGGTGCACTCTCGGATTTTCACCTACGGCAGCAAATGGAAGAGCTTGACCATGATCGACTCAGGAAGGTAAGTTGAAGATTGCTGACATCAGTAAAATGCGCTTCTCTTATAAACCTAAGCGAAGGCATTATGGACATCACTTGCCAGTTGATTAGCAAATTTTCTTGATAGAAATACAGCAAGGGACGAAAGTCAGGACTTTTGTCTTTTGTAATGAGGTCAGGTGGGATGTTTCAAGAAAGGTTGAGGCCTGAAAGCAGGTATGATGAAAGGTGTGAAATAACCTGAGATTGCATCATTTTGAAATCATCTTCAATTTCGAACGAAACTGAGGGAAATTTGCCCCAGTTTGATTGAATTCTCTCTCTTTGCATTTTTCATTGCATTTCCCTCACTTTTACATTTTTCCTCAAAGCTAAATTTGCCCTAGTGTGGGTTTTCTTGTCGTCTCTTTTCTTTTTTTTTCTCTTTCAAAAATAAATTTGCCCCAGTGTGGGGTTTGCCTTGATCATTTTTCTTTTCTCTTTTTCTCTTTTCTTTTTCCAAAATGAATTTGCCCCAGTGTAGGGTTTGCAATCCTCAGGGGCTGCCAAACGAAAATTATTGTTCTGATAGCTCAAAAGGGATGACTAGGGATAAAATGTTTCAATTGGAAAGGAAGATGGCCTGACTTTTGCCTCGTCTCTTGCTCGATTTCCTAAAAGAAATTTGCGTAATCAAATAAAGAATTTCTTACACATGTCCGAGTTGATACGTTGAGGGAATGTCTGTCCTTCCATCCCTCCTTTGAACACCCAATAAGCTTTGTCAATTTGAAGCAAATTTGCCTTTGACTTCGTCTTTCATCGCTTTAGCACTTTGTTTCCTTTTTCAGAAGATCGGTGGCGGATCCTTTTGTTATGAACATAGGCCATGAATTTTGACAAAATTGGTCATGGTATATAGCATTCAACTGCTTTCCATTAATCAGAATCAATCGTTAACGATACTGCTTTAACCAATCAACTTTCAACCTGGCTGGAAAGGGATTTTCTCAAATGAAGGGATTTATCAATGAAGGGATTTCCAAATGAAAGGATTTTTCTAGTGAAGGGATTCATCAATGAAGGGATTTTTCCAGTGAAGCGATTTTCAATGAAGGGATTTTTCAATGGTTTTCCTCAATGAAAGCTTTCTCAATGAAGGATTTCTCAATGAAGGCATTCTCAATGAGGGCTTTTTAATGGAGGAATTTCCAATAAAAGGTTTCATCAAATTCCAGAACAGTGATATTCAAATAGTCAAATAACCTCACCTTTGGCCATCTCAAAAATCAGAATCATAACCAGACAAACAAACAATCAAAATGAGCATTTCATGAAACTCCAAATCAAAGCAGAAACAAAACAAAACTTGATTGCAAAAAAAAAACGCTTTCATGAAACTATTTACATATGCAAGAAAAAGTTTTCGTGAACTTTAGTAAATGACAACCCCTAGATTTATCGAAATTCCCTTTGTGAGGGAAGATAGTTAGCCATCCAAATTGCGCAGAATTCCTTCAGGATTTTCAAATTTCGTCATTTGTAGTGGATGCTTCAAAAGTGTCCTTGTGTTCAGGGAAAGGATTTGTACTTATGCTCGACCCTTGTTCACCTCTTTTCTTTAGCAATATTTCCCCTGCCTCGATCATGTCTTGGATTTTGTGCTTAAGTGCCCTGCAATCGGCGGTTGAGTGGCCAGGTACTCCCGAATGATAGGAACAAATAGCATGTGGATTGTACCCAGCAGGCATGCCATGAAGGTAAATTGGAGGGGGAATCACGCCTATTTTGTTGGCAGCCTTCAATTGCTCATACAATTGGTCTAAAGGCCTGCCTAGGTTGGTGAAAGTTCGGGTACGACTTTGATGGTAGGTTTCAGTGGGTCGGGGATAGTTGTAGATGGGTCTATTTGGTGGGGGAAATCTTTGGTGGTAAGGAGGTCGAGGACGAGTTTGTTGAAAGTTTGGTTGAGATATTTGGGAAGGGGTTGTAGGCGGGTTGGCATAATTTGGGCGAGGTCAAGGATGAGTGGTATTGGTGTGATAAACGGGATGATGGTTTGAATGGTAAGGGTTTGAGTAGGTAGGGTATTGTCGAGGTCTGGGTCTTGGGACAGGGTTTCGATCCCAGACAAAAGCAGTTTCCCCCTCTTGCTTTTTGAATTGCTGCTTCTTTCCATTACTACCTTGGCTTTGCAAAGCTTCCACTTGAGTTTTCAGGGTAGACACATTAACAATCTTTCCAGCCTTTACGAAATCATCATACTCCTCAAGTTTATTGACAATAGCGGCAAACGAGCATCCAGTCATGCGGAAAATTTCTTCAAAGTACGGCGGATCCTGTGCCTTAATGAAGGTGCGTATGATTTCGTCCTCAGTCATTGGTGGCTCAACTTTTGCAGCTATTTTTCTCCACCTCTTGGCATAAGTCTTGTGGTCCTCAGAGGGTTTTCTTTTTGTTCCTTCCACCGTGGTTCGTGTCGAAGCCAGCTCGCAGTTATACTCATATTGCCTTACAAAAGCATTGGACAAGTCAATCCAGGTTTTTACTTCTTCGGACTTCAAATTTGAGTACCAGTCGAGGGCATCCCCCTCCAGACTTTCCGGGAACAACCTTAGAGGCAGGTTCTCGTCGTCTACAGGCTTTCCCAACTTGTTAGCAAATAGTCGGAGGTGTGTCTTGGGATTACCCGTCCCATCGTACTTGTTAAACTTAGGGGTTTTGAACCCCTCGGGCAATTGCATATTGGGAAAGAGACAAAGCTCATCGTAGTCCAGGACTCCTTGCTTGTTCAACCCCTGACTCTTCCTCATAAACTCATCAAAACGATCAAGGCGTTTGAGCAGCTTTATATCAACGGGAGCAGAAGATTCCCCCATTTCTGCCTTGGTTTGAACAATATGGTCTGGTAGGAATGGCTCAGCAACAGGGTGATAAAAGGTATGTGGCTCAGGTGGTATATTTGAAGTGATTTGGGGTGGTGGACCTCGCGTGTGAGTAAGAAAAAATGAAGGATGAGGAGGGTAAGTGTATGGCAAATTTGTGGTGGGATAGGTGAAAGTTTCTTCGGGTGCAATAGGAAATGATGGAATAACAGTGGCATGGGCCGAAGGTAGGACAAACGGCTCTTGCTCAGGCTGTCTGGCGGGTACAGGTTCGGGTTGAACCCCGCTGCTAATTAGCTCATCATTCAACTTCCTTTGGGCGGCCATCTCAGACGCCATCTCTCCAAACTTGGTAAGCATCTCAGTCAACTGAATCCCCAAACTTGCAGTCTCGGGTTGAGCGGTAATAGCAGACCTATCTGACTGTTCCGGTTGAGAACTCATGTTTACACGACTCCTCTGGGCTTGACTACGGGATCGCGTTATGATGGGGCTTCGACGAGAAGCTATATTTAAATATTACCTGAGAAATTTTGAAAGATTGCCTTTAGATTTAACCCTCGCTTAGTTATTCCAATAAAAACAAAGAAAAAGAAAAGAAAAAACAAGAGTTAGTAGATATTCAGAAAATTCGGATGCATGTCCTATGGGGGAACCCTTTTGTGCCAAGGATAGGCCTAGCATGAAAATGCAGTCCTCCAGAGCAGGCACTATACAATACCTGATGGATCCGATCGACTGATCGTGTGAGGAATGATTTGAAAAATTTGGCCACTTGGAGTGAGAAGAGACATTTGCCCTAAAACATGAGGACGAAGTCGGAACGGATTGCTTGCTTTGATCTACACATAAAATGATTTGTGAAAGGGATTGCCATGTCTCGATTAATTTATTCAATGAACCCTAAAGGGGAAAAAGCGAGTCAAATGGATAAAATTGGTGATTTATTCAAAATCGACCGATTTACCTAAAAATAGGTAAGCTGGATAACATTGACGATTTATTCAAAATTGATCGAATAGATAGACTTGGTCAACTGAATTGAATGAAATTGATGATCTCTTCAAAATCAACTTGATTTCGCCCTAAAAATGGGTAAATTGGCCAAAGAGATGAAATGGAGTTAATGATTTATTTTAAAAATCGGCCAAATCCCTAAAAGGGTAAATTGGTCAAATGAATTGATGACTTATTCAAAAATCGACCGGATGACCCTGAAAAGGGTAAATTGGTCAAATGAATTGATTTATTCAAAAATTGACCGGATGACCCTAAAAAGGGTAAATTGGTCAAATGAATTGGATGAAATGAATTTATTCAAAAATGATTAGATTGAACTAAAATTGAATGAATTGACAAAAATGGATTGGATAAAATGGATGATTTGTTCAAAAATCGATTGAGTTCTCTACCCATTGGGTAGTTTCAAGAAATCATTACAATGCCTTAGTCTATGAGCCTCCTAAAATCAAGATTTGGCCTCCATTGATTTATCGTCTCAATAGTGAAGAATTATTTGGGTTTCTTCAAATTAATGTCCTTTACGCAAGGGATTTTTACCAATTTTGATAAAGTGGCCAAAAGGTGATTATTAGACGCTCATATTCCAAAGATCGCTCTATGAAAATGATCGGATCCTACCTTACCTTGTGCACTACCCCTTTGGATGATACAAAAAATGTAAACGTGCAAGTCTCCTTGGATTAAATATCCGAGACATATGGTGGCTTATTCCTAAACACGGGATCCCCTAAATGGCATTCCCTTCCTAGGGTGGATGCGTGATGCCAGTTTATTAAAAGCAGTAAGATATGCAATTTGAAATGAGACATGACCTAAGGAACCCTTTATCTGCCAGGGTAGGCCTAAAATGGTATGGCATTATTAATTTACGAATGAAATACACCGAAATTTCTAAACATGCAATAGCCTATCTATAAGGGTAGGTCCTAAAAGAAGGTCATGCCCGACCTCTTATTTCCTAACGTTTGTGAATGCAAAGGCAAGAGACAAGGAAAGTTAGTTCAACACATAATCACATAACACGTTGGACAATTAAATGATATAAAAAGTAGGAAAAGTAAATAAGGAAAAGGGTGGGATCCCTCCCCTCGTGAATGGTGTCCCTACTAGGGCAAGGCAGACTCTACCCTAGGTGAACTATATGGATGCATGCGGTTGGGGTTCACTAATGCATCTAGACTCGATAAGCTCAGGTCCCCAAGCCTTCAGACTCGTGGCCAAGGGTCATCAATCCCAAGGCCCTTTGTCGGTGGCTCGAGCGATTCCCCAAACACCGCTACGCACACGTCGTGTTACGGCTGCATGTTTGAATGAATCTATAAAAAACCCTCAACCTTCGACTAAAAACTAAAGGCTATCAACCCAAAGTTTAAAGCGGAAGATTGAGTGACCCATTGGATCGTGCTACGCACACGTCGTGTCACGATCACACGTCCAAGTGGGTCTCCTAATCCTAATAGGGTGGAGTGGCGTGACAAGCCACTAAAAAGAAAATAAAGAGGGATGAATAATAAAGCGTATGCGCGTATGATAGTATACGTTTTGGAGGGGAGGGATCGAGAACCAACGCGTGGCTCTAAGGGTGACACACCCCCCCCAAAATGCAAATGCAAAGCGCGAGATAAAGCAAGTACAATCATACATCCAATCATCCAATCATACATACGTGAGTGAGGGAGTAGTTTGATATGCGCGTACGTGGCAAAAAGTCCTAGAAAGGGAAAATGCAATCCTAATATCCAAATGCTATACATAAAGAGGGTAGAAAAAAGGAAAAGAATGGCTAAATCAAATGCTTGGACCCACTTAGGAAGTCCCCAGTGGAGTCGCCAACTGTCGCGCCCCATTTTTTGATAAATAAATAAATGGTTTAAAAAATGTATTTTTTGATTCAATTGGAAAATGAATTGTGATTTAAAGAAAAAATGGGTCTAAATGGGGGGTTGAGAATGCGACGATTTGACCCAAATTTATAGTTTAAAAAGGGTTTTTGAAATAAAAATTGGAGTCGCCACTTGGTAATGAGTTAAGGTGTACCAAGTCACCAAAAAATGAATTTTTAAAGAAAAAATAGGAAAAAGTAGTAAGAAACCCCTTTTAAACGACTCCTAGTCCACGTAAACCAAAGAAAAAGGTTCGGGAGTCACATTTGACGAAGGGGAAGGCAAGGATAAAAATCCAAGGCACCCCTTCGACCTAGCCAAGGCTAGTTGCGTGATTTAACCCTTATTTTCCTAAACTTTTCTACCCAAGGTATGTATTGCAAGTTGGATATGACTAATGGATGAGAAATGCAATCCTAAATCTAAGAAATGTCTCTTATGAGGCTTTTGGTCCCATTCACATGAATTGCGACGGCCAAATAAGGAAAGCCCTCATAGAAATCGCAAATAATGCAAATGAAGACTCAAATATGTGCAAGTGTGAAAAGTGTAAGAAAAGTGCATGTGTGCAATTTGAGAAAAGTGTTTGTGTGCAAATGGATGAAAATATAAGTGCTCGTGTGTAAGTGAACGAAAATAGTAAATATAAGTAAAATGGGTGCAATGTGTGAAAGGACAAAATAAAGAAAGTGAAGAAGTGTGTGATTATGGCATGTGGATTTAAGATATATATTTAGTGAGAGAAATAGTGAGAAAATGATATGAAAATGCATGAACTTAGAGGAATGCATCAGGTCGGGTACGGGGATGACCTCTATTTTTTTGTGATTTCAATTTTCCCTTTGATTAGAAGGGAAAACTAGCGTGCTAAGGCTATTTTGAAGCCACACTCGCTCGTTTCCCTTACCCAAGGGGGTTTTCACGCAAATGAACCCTATAACTAGCATGAGATGCAAGTCCTAAAGTGAAGGGGAAGGGGTTTGAGGAACATACCAAATGATAAACTAAGGAAAAATGCGTGATATGTGGTGATCATGCACTTCATGAAAAAGGAAAAAAAATCTATTGTGTCTAACATTGGACTAGCCCCTCCTATGAATTCCGACTAGCGTTGGACTAGTGGAAACGATAAAAGAAGCCACAACTAGCGTTGGACTAGTGTGGTGACGTACATTCATTCATTCCATTCATCCACACTATAAAAAGCGAGTAGACATGCGAATCACTTATAAACACGTAGCACATAACACTTAGCATGCTTGACTAGATGCAAAATCCTAATAAAGCATTTAACATATAACACATAGGCATGCAACCATTACATTTGCTAACTAAAACAAAAGGGAAAGGGAAAATGGACCAAATTACTTGCTACGCCCTATCTATTACAAGCCAAGAGGTGTACACATACCCCATGAATAAATAAAAGAAATACTTAAAATGAAAGGAATTAAAGCAAATTTAAGAAAGCCAAGTAAACATGTAATTCTCAATTAGCACATTAGTCCACATAGGAGAGAAACAAAAGGGGTAAAAGAGATTATACCTCCCCGTTGGTGATACTAAGGAAGTAAACAAACTCAACTTGGCTAGATTCAACCAAGAAAAGACTAACTTAGGCTAAAATCACCAAAAACAAAAGATTAATGCACCAATTTAGTGATAAGATATAAACTAAACAATTTGAATCCATCAAAACATCAAACTTTCCCTCAATTGCAACTCAATGAAGTCAAAACTACTTAAAGACCAAGGCAAAAGGCATGATCATCCGATCCCTAAGCATAACATCTACTAAAGACCCAAAAGCAAGCACTACTCAATCATTTGAACCTAATTGAAACCTTTAAAAACACAAAAAGTTCCCCAAGTAAATAACAAGATTCAAACAAACATTATGGAGTTTTGAAGGTCCAAGAGTGAACAAGGGTCCATGAATGATTTAAACATGCATTTTGAAAACTCGATAGCCACCATTAATCAACCAAATAAAACTAATTGAAAAATTTAAGAGCTTCAAAAATCCCAAAAAAAAATAATGAAAGGCCAAATGATGACTCAAAGTACACCCACCTTAGGACCTAATTGTAAAGAAATGAGAACATGCTTGGGCTTTTGTGGAAAATGGAGAAGCTTGAGGGACTAAATTGATTAAGTATTCAAATTACTTGGGCCATAGTGAGCTAGGGGGGACTTGGGGGGTTCAAAGGCAATTTTGAAACAATTTCCATGCAGGTTCATGCAACAAGCGTAAGAAACTTGTTTCTGCAACAATCATTTTTGCCGAAAGCTTTCTGCAGCCCAAAACAACATTGCTACTTTCATTTCCGCAAAACAAGTGTCAACCTCAACACAAACTTAATCAAAATTCTTTCAACTCAAACTAACTTCATTTCCGCAAACAACTTCAACATTCAATCAAACCAAAGCATAAAAGAAAAATCATGCAAATGCCATGAAGAAAATTTCTGCTATAACCATTTCGCAGCTTCAGGAAAAATCTTTCCTTCCACAACCATTCTCATGCAATTTCTTCTTGCACTTAGACATATTCATGCAAACAACCAATAAAAGGCTTGATTGAACTATCATCTAGACAAGATACCAGCTTGGAACCGAAATGAAAGAATAAACAAAAAAACTAAAACCGTAAGACATGAAGATTCGGCCAGCTATGTACATTTTCCAGCAATGTCTCTTGCCATTCTTGTGGTCATTCTAACGCAACTTTTCCATCCAAACAAAAACTAGAATCTTAAACAAACATCATGACTTTGATCTTAACAATAAAATTACCAAATTCAACATCCTAATAAGCCAAAACATAAACAGAAAAACACACCAGTGCTTAGAGAAAAGTCCAGCCAGCATTCGGCAATTGGAGTTGTTCATTATTTCATTTTTTTCCTTGCTTAACCAGACCAATAAACTTCCTTAGCTTGAACATCTAATTTTAATTAGTCAAACATCTAACCAAGTGAAAATCGACCACTTTCCAGCAAATTTCATGCTAAAATACCCATGCAATTTCCAAAACAGCTCCATCGGCTAAGCTGGAAAATTGATTTAGCAATCCAGCAACTTCCAATAACATTTCCAGCCATGCAATCAAAATTCAGACCACGTAGCTTACATGCAACATCAAATAAGAAACTATCTATCAATTTTGATCCATAAGCAAATTCGGACAACATCAAAACATTACTCAACCAGAATTTCAAACAAATCCTGTTCCCGGTTGGCTTGCATGCAACCTGATTTTGTATCTTTTCAATTTTCTGACTTATTCAAGGTTAACTACCTTCATGCAAATCCTGATCATCCAGGTTTTAGTTGATTAAATGTGCATCTAGACTCAGATTATCACAGATTAGCTAATTAGAGTTACAAATTCCAGCTCAAACTTTCGGCAGCTCCAATTCTTCCAAACCAGATTTCTTAAGTCTCAATTCCTCATCTAACCTCACAAACCCACATGCATGCGTATAGACAACTGCATCAACCTATAAACAATTCATCTAAGTCCAGAATTTACCTTAGCTTGAAGCCTAAAACCCACGACTGGCAGCTGCAATCTTTTCTTCCTCTCGGCTATCCAGAAATGCCGCCTGCCAGCTCCTCCTCTCCCTTGCTCCAACTTGCGACTAGGATGGAGGAGGCCTGGTTTTCAGACCCTTCACCAGCTCACGGGTACAAGGATACAAGGCAGCAGGTTTCTTTTTTTTTTTTTTAGCTCACGGACAGGAAGAAAAGAAAACCAAAAGGCTCGGCTCTCTTTCAGTCGTTAATTCCAATGACACTGCTCTCTCCCTAGCTCACGGCAGCAAATGGAAATGGATGTGTGTCCTCTAGAGATCCGGAAGTGTTGTGGTAATTAGTAGTTGATATAGTAGTGTGTGGTAGTGGAGAAAGAAACCGGCACTAAGGATAGAAAATACTAGAATGTGAAGTGGAAATGGATTCGGCAGAAATAGGATTGTGATTTTTTTGATTGATTTTTTTTAATTAATTAAATAAAACTGATAATAAAAATAGATAACAAACAACAAAAACAACAAAAAATTTAATTAACATTGGATAGAAACTAAATCTAAATAAACTAGAATCCACGAAAGCACAATTTTCCATTTTTCATCAATTTCCTCTTTTCTTTCCTTTTTTTTTCACAAATTTTACGTTAAAACTTAAAACTAAAACTAAGACTAAAACGTGAACAAAATTAATATGACAAATAATTAGCAAATAAAAGACAAATAAAAAGGTAACAACTAAAATGCAGATAATCTAAAACAAAATCATGAATTAGATGCAACATACAAATTATTTAAAAATTTGGTGTCTACAGGTCCAATTGGTAAATGAATTTTTTGGATATTTGTCTAAAACTTTATCATAACATACTGTAAAATTTATAGAAATTTTTTTTGAGATAGTTAAAAACTTTTTTTTTTTCCTTTCTTTTTCTTTCTTTTTTCTCCTACTCTTCTTCTCCCTCCCTCTCCATTGCCAATCATCGTCACTAGCACCTTTTTTCTCTCTCTCCCTCTCTCTCCTCTCCTTCCCTTCTCTTTCTTCCTCCCCCCTTCTCATCCCTCCTCTTCCCCTCCCTTCTCCCTCTGTCCCCGCTCTCTCCCACCACTTTCTCCCTCTCCCTAATGCACGACTTGGTTTTTGCGCTACCAAATCACGCCTGTGGGAAGGGGAGGATGGCAGGGAAGAGTGGGGGGAAGGTGAGAGGAAAGGGAAGGAGATAGGAGAAGAGGGAGTGTGAGGAGAGAAAGAAAAGAAAAGAAAAAAAAAAGGTGATTGGCGGTTGGCACCAATAGAGTTGCCGGACATTGGCTGGTGGTAAAGACTGTTGTGGGTTATGGTGGGGGAGGAAGAAAAAAAATAGAAACAATGGATTTTTTGTGTCTTTTTGGCTATTGTAAAGTATGTATTTTAAAAATTTTGGAGAGTTTTTTAAGAGTATCGTAATTGAAGTTGTTAAAAAAACTTGTAAGAGAAAAATTTAGTAATAAATTCATTTGCCAAACAGCGCCTTTACAATATGATGAACAGCTCCTGAAAGTTTCAAATTTAGGCCTTGTTCAACAGATACGGGCCTTTTGGTCACTTTGTTTTTTTTTTTTTGGTGATTTTGTTTCAATAGTAATTTTTAGGATTGTTGTTCCAACTATTCATCAAGTTTTAATGAAGTCTAGGTGTTTCCTCAAAGTAAGTTAATTGTCGAATGCATATAAATTTATCCAATTTGCAACTTGTTATTGCTTTTCAGGTAATTTCCAATTCCAGCTTTGCTTTTATGGTGTCCTGGATACATTAGAGATGATTTTGTAAATTTTGCCAAACACTTAGATTTCCTGAAATATGCTTTTATGATAAGATTGCAATCTTCAGCACTATATATGAAGTTTCAATTATCTCATCGAGACCTTACAACTTGACAATCTGGATTACACAATTCAGGTCAATTTCAATGCCAAATTTCATATATTTCTTTTAAGAATGGGTTAAATCTGCATCCCTATGGTCTAAATTCACACATAGTACAGCTTCTAATACTAATAGTATAAGTTATCAATTAATGCATTAGGGTGTATAACTTTCAATACTAATGGTACAAATTATCAATGTTTGTAGTACAAGTTATTAATGCGTTAGAAGTGTGGATTTAGTATCACCATTTTTTTAAATCAATTTGTAGACATTTCCCAATATTTTAAAACTTAATGCATTAGGGGTGTGAACTTAGTATCACCCTTTTTTTAATCACTTTGTAGACATTTCCCAATATTTCAAAACTTTTTTTTATCGAGTCCGTTTGATAAAATTAAACTTTAAAATATGAAAACTGAAGTCAAATCCATTAAGTTGTTGAATTGTTAAGTATTAAATCTCTACATATCACATTCAGTGATATGTGAATAGTTTATCACTTAATTTTGGGAGCGAGTTTTGTCTAGGAAATTCAGTGTTACTTAATTAATTCAGATGTTCAATTTTTGGTTATCAAACGATCTGAATATGTTGAAATTTGAATCCATTAAGTTTAAGTACTGAATTAGATTATCAAATAGGGTCTTAGTGACTTTTTTTTTTTTGAAAGCCGCACGACTTAACAACCAGTTTTATTCGAATTCCAGATTATTTTGGCTGTCGAAAGGGCTCTCACCCTTTGATTGTGATGCTGCATCTATAGTTGTCTAATCCCTGAAATTGCATGTCTGATGGACCCATTTTTAAAGCTTACCAGAGCAATTTTGAATTCCAGCTATGCTCACCAAACACTTGAGAATTCTTAGTGATTTATGTCCAACTGATTTAGTTCACCAGATTGCAGAAGTGGTACGGAAAGGATCAAAGGAATTAAGTTAATGTATGATAATTCAATTCAACATTTAAATTCAATGAGTTCAAATATTAATATATTCAGGCGTGTTTGATAAGCATGAATAGAACATCTGAATTAATTACGTAGTACTCAATTTTTTAGACAAAACTTAGCTCCTAAAAATAAGTAATAAGTTACTCACTTATCACTGATTTATCATTTAATATGGTATACACTGAAATTTATCAGATTTAGTACGTAACAGTTGAATAATTTAATAAATTCAGATTTCAAATTTCAGTTTTATCAAATGCATCCTAAATCATTAGATTGTTGCTATATATTGGAATAGAAGAGGGGGCTACATTCCATCTGCCTCAATTATAGAAACAAACAATGACAGGCTGCCAAACCTTTCTATCTTATCATACTGAGCGCTTAATGGTATAATTTTTTTTAAGAATTACTTCAAACTTTACAAAAGGGAAGACAAAATGGAAGGACTTGAGAGAACACATAATTCTTTTTTGACCCCCAAAAATTGTTCTAGAAACATCAGGCTAAAGATAATGGTTAATTCCAACTTCTAAGTCTTTATAGATTACTACACACAATTTGATGATTATAAGTTCTTATTTGTCAACACATATTTTATATGTCTTTTTCATGGGCCTTGTCAAAGCTTGTTTTCTACAAAATGTACAATTTGTTGCACCATTAATAGATGTGCACCTTTGACTATGTGCCTTGAAGGGCAAGGAATTCTATTTGTTTGCTTCAAAGGATAAATGAAGGAAGTGAGAAAATTTTTCGTTTGGATTGTGTTTTTTCTTTTTCCTGGAAGAGAATTCGAACAAATATAACTTTAGCATTTTTTTGAAAAGAGTATATATATGATTAAAAGGTCAAAGAGAAATGTTTGAAAAGAATCTTTTGAAAAAAATCAAACCAGAAAAAATGTAAATCAAGAAGAAAAGTCACGAAAATGCACGTTTTCGTTGTCGTTTGCAAGATAAAAGATTATTTACATCAAGGGTCTGTTTGGTTGGAAGTATAATGTTTTCCTTGGGAAAATATTTTCCGTGGAAGTAATTTTCCATGAAAATCATTTCTCTTTCATTATTTTCAGGTGTTTGGTTAGCTTATTGAAAATATTTTCTTACTTCATTTTTCTGGTGTTTGTTTAACTTTTGAAATATTTTCACTTTTATCTCTATCTTTACTTTCTACACATTATAACTACATACTTCTTCCCATGCAAAATAAGAAAATTTACCTCATTATTTAACTTTAAAAAATCTTGGCGAAATGTATATATGAATAAAAAATATCTCCTTAAGCAATAAACAAATTGCTGGCCATTTAGTGTTAAATATCAATCACATGCAATGCTTATTGTGACATATATCTTGCACTCTCACTGCTGAAAGTTTCTCTAGAAAAGAATGTCCCTATTATACATAATTAATTACTAGCATAGGATGAGCATGATGAGGTTTTTTTTTATTATTTTGAATATACTAGGGGGAGAGTTGGGTTGGGTTGGGTGGTACGGGGGAGGGAGTGTAAGGAAGAGATCTTGAGTTCGAATCCTCCTGTTTATACTAAAAAAAAAAAGAACATACTACAAGATGTTTTCAGTAAGTTTGGAACATGCTACAGGCGGGATGCATACATTTCGGAAAACAACTTCAGTAAGTTTGGAAAGGAAGTTGTTTTCCATAAGATGAGTGAAAATATTTTACATAGGAAAATGTTTTCAGTAACTTTTGTGCAACCAAACACGGGAAATTAGGAAAATATTTTCCTGGAAAATATTTTCACCCGAAACAAACGGACCCCAAAAGCTTCCACAATTTTGTACTACTATTTTTCAACAATGGGTCGTCTGACAGTTTCTTCCTCAATAATCAGTTGGGCCTCTCATGATTTGATTTTAAGTTGGGCCTATGCTCTTATGATTTTATATAACTAATTGTTAATATGAGTTAGGCTCCAGCGTTACTAGTAACGATTCATTTCTCGGTTAAATGTTTTGAGTTTTTTAATTCGGTTGGATTGGATTGGGTTAGCCCCCAAAAGATTTGAGGGCTTCCAAAAATTGACGGGCAAGTCCACCAAAGTAGGGCGGACTCACTCGCCTCCAGGTAAGATTGTGTTCATTACTGGGTTGTCGGCACGACCCGCCGTCACTAAACGATCATTGACGAGTCGATCCTCAACCCCGACAGGACGGATTAACGTGGTTTTTTGGCCCAACTTATCTATAAATAGAAGAACCGAGTGGCCAAGGTCTGGAGAAGTTTCCGATGTGGGATATCAGCATTTGAAAACAAATACTCAAACCTGCAACTTGTCTGGCAGTCTGCTAGTCAAGTCACTTCCAGGTTGTAAAGATATCCTACAGATTACCTGTATGAACTACAGACATCTTCTCACTTGACCAAAATAAAATTAATGTTAAAAATCGTTTTATATATTCAAGTTTAGATCTTAATTCTTTTTCAAAAAAAAAAAAAAGTTTAGATCTTAATTCTGAGTAAATCAATAATAGAAATAATCACACAGTGCGCATATACTATTAAGTACTCAAGCTAGAGCCGTTTCGAACTGTTCCTACAACTTTTCATTTAGGAGTGTAAATGATGCTAATCAAATCAAATACTTCAGTGTTCAAAATTTATTTGATTATTTTAATGAACTTGAAATTTTATTCAAATTTGGATTGTTTATTTGCCGAATTATGTTTGAATGAACCTTTAATCAAGTTTCAATGTTATTGAATATAAAACGTTATTGAAGTTTGACTTAACTAATCAGCGAATTAAGTTTGAACGAACTCTTACCAACTTGAATCCGATTCAAGTATCGAATAGTTTGATTCATCTCTCAATCATATTCTCATTTGTAGGTCGTCATTCGTGGCAACAATGAACTGAGTAAATGATAGGGTAGTGATCCAAAAATTGGCCCTTCATTCTCTGTCTCATTCCTTGTAAATTAGAACCTGCTGGTAACCATTTTGTCATCCGGTGCTCAATTGAAATTAAAAGGGATTGATTATATTTAGATGTCCCAAGAGAGCCAAGGACCAGGAGCCAGCATGCCAGGTGCAGAAGCAAAGGTCCTACAAACTTGGCAATTCGCATAAACAAAAAATGAACTCCTTGGAATTTTTTTTTTTTAAATATCCAGATTAATACTTTAGACCAACAACTAATCACTCAACAGTCTGGTCTTTGCACGTGTCGAAACTTGATTTTATCCTAATCCAGAAACAGATTAAATTTATTCCTACTGATTTGATTGTCTCTGTTTATATCTCCAATACATATTAAGATAATCAATTATGCTCCTCTTCTATCATCTAATCTCCCATCTGGAAGAACTCCATCAACAATGAATCAAATAATTGAGTACTGGTATATTTACAAGTTTAATGCTGTGATATAGTTGTCTATATTTAGCCAATAAAGGCTGGCTTGACCTGGAAAACATCTTGGCCCGTGCAATCGTAGAAATTTCTATCATCAAAGCATGAGGCACCATAAGATATTCGGTTGTTGCATTCATTTTTTTTTCTTCCAAAGGGTTGTTGCTTTTATAGATCTAGTGCATTTTTTTGCACATAATGTTAGAAACTTAGAACATCAAAGTTTAATAAAGAAAATCAAGTCAACTCTTCCAAGTATCTTGTAATTTCTCACATATCTACTCTTTTTTTTTTTTTTTTTTTAATTTTGGTTCTCTAAACTAGACTCTTTTTGCGAAGATGCATGCACATTTCCATTATAATGCTTGCAGATCAACAAACGCATCGATCTATAGCTTTGGATGCAATGCAATATTTGAATGCATGCTATGCTTTCTTGAGCTTAATTTTACTTCTCTCTGCCATGTTCATCAACCAAAGAGGTTAGCGTTATCTTATCACCTCTTCTTTCTTATTCTATAGAGTACAAAATTTCCCCGAAACTATAGAGATTAATTTCTCCTCCTCATCTTGACTACATGATTTAGACATGTTATATATCATTCTCTTCTTGGTTGTCATTCAGGAAAACTATCAAGAATATAAAGCATATATCACTGCGCTATAAGGCAACTTCAGAAGCCAATCAACCAAAGAAGAAGAACAATTGCAGAACCCTTCATTTTTTGGTTGTGAGAATAGAGAGCTGATCAGCAGAACCTGAAATGATAACGAGGTTAGTAGTCCTCAACAATCAAATTACCAATTGTTTAGGAACAGATTTCATTCATTGCAATTGTGATAATGCTAACAATGATAAGGATGGATAAGAATCTGGTGTTCTGGCAACATCTGTTCAATGCCTACTAAGTACCATTCCGTTTATACCTTTGTGCTTCGATCTTTGTTCATCTCCTTAGTATTATGCCGTCTCCATAAATGGGTTTTTGTGCTTTTACGATTCTATGTTTTGTTTTTGAACACTTGGCATTAAATCTTTGATCACCATTGTCGCTGTCTCTGACTTATTGTGTTTTACTGTTTGTTTCGTGTCATTGCTGCCATTGTCTTCTTTCTTGAATTTAAGTCTTTCATGTCTGTTAGGATTTCTTTGTCTCGATAATTAACTTTTTGACTAATTATATATATATATATATATTAGTACAGCAAGCAAATTTACCCTATTTTGGATTCTGGAGACTGAAAAGTGGCCAAACAAGCGATGAATACTCCTTAAAGGGGAAAAAAAAAGTCTCTAATTAATATGTTTATTAAGCCAATTTAATGCAGATGTTTAACTGTATAGAATCAACTCATGTGATGGAAAAATTGATGTGATGTAAAGGCATTAGATGAGGTGTTTTGACATTTTCTTGTAGAGTAATTTCCAATTTGGGTACTTTAACAAGTACTAGATATGAACAAAAAAAATTATAATAAAATCATTTAAATCAGATAGAAAAAAAATGCACAATAAATTACTATAAAATACAGGCTTCCACCAGGGAAAGCTGACGTGCCTAGAAAATCTCTTGAACTTTCTTTCCAAATCTTTCGTTTTCTTCCACTTTCCCTCCATTTTAGATACAGCTGAAATTCTTGAACAAAGAGCCCTGCGAGGCGATTAATGATTGGTTGAAGATGAAAGTTTTGACTGTTAAAGTTCACTTTATGCACGAGCAATGAAAATGATTCTAGCTTCCATTTCCCGTTAAGAAATCTTTTGGTGTTGCATTGGTTGATAAATGTGGGGAACATTTGATGTCCCATCGAAATGATTTTCTTTTATCACAGCCAAGAATTTAATCAAAAGGTAAACAACTCCAATATACTTAAAAAAGAAGATGCAGATTCCGTCAAGCATTCTTTTCATCAAGTTAATTTGATCAAATGGACTGCCATGTAATTTTCACTTGGTCTTTTCCCCAGCTTCAGTTTTTCTGAAACTCAATTGAGCAAATGAGTGCCATGTTTCAGTACAGTAGTCTATTCCTAGCCCCATCTTCATCATCACTGGCCGACTAATTTGAGTTGGATAATGAATGCTACTACCATAAAACACCATGCCAACAATAAAAAACATAACAGGAATCCATTTAGGTATGGTCTTTGATCGGATGAAGACCAAGTATTTTGTGAGTCACATGTTAGTTAACTTATTGCATGTCGGAAATTTGGAGGTATACTTCTCCAAATCTAGCTAAGAGCATTTTGCATCAACAATTTTGGAGCATCCTGATGGCTTTTTCTAATTTGGCCGACTGATTTAACTAAGTCTACTACATGTTTCGTTGAACCCACTTTTGGAATTACTCCAGAAAAAATTTATTTAACAATAATGTTTCCAAGATATTGATAGTTTTTTTTTTTTTTTTTTTTAAAAAAATTGATCCTGTTTGATAACCCAATTTAGCACTTAAACTTAAAAAATTCAGATCTTAATATCTTCAGACACGTTTGATAACAAAAAATTAAACATTTGAATTAATTAAGTGACACTAAATTTCTTAAGTAAAACTTGCTCTCAAACATAAGTGATAAGCTATTCACTTATCACTGAATGTGATATATACTCAAATATATTTGATTTAATATTTAGCAATTCAATAATTTAATGGTTTTAGACTTCAGATTTCAGATTTCAATTTTATCAAACGCATGCTTAGATTTAAGTCTGGCTATTACTCGACATCTATCGCTAGATTAATTTTGCATGAACAGGATGGTCTGGTAATTAAAATCGCGATATAAAATCAATTTTTTACTATTCATTTATCGTATACATTTGCACCCTTCATAAAACCTCGTACTAGGTGAATCGGAAAATATTTGTCCATTTTCAAGCTAAAAAAATGAATGAAGGCATTCAGAAAAATATTAGATGATTGTCCACTTTTAGGATAAACTAGTCAATAAACACATACAAAGGAAAAAAAAAAAGAAAAAAAGAGAAAAAGGTTTGTCTGCTATTAATTCCTTTTGGGATAAAAGTAATTGATTTGAAATTAGATTGATTGCATCCACATGTAAGATCACTTCTACCATTGTTACAAGAAACAAGTCTAGACCTAATTTTAGACCAGACACCTCCATCCTTTGACGTACCTAATTTACAAGTGTTAATTAAGAAGATTTCATCGGCAAGATGAAGGATAAAAATTGACAGGTTATTCCACTTTTGTTGCTCACCTGTATTCCCAGGAATGGCCTGGAATAAGAATTTTAGGTCAACCCACCTTATTTTAGTGTATATGCACAGAACAGTGCTATACTGTACACAAATTCATACACGTTTTGCCCTAGTTCACACATCCCTAAATTTCACAACAACATGAATAGAGAATATCAAAAGTATGGGAAGATGGTAGTCATTTCTATCAGAGGGGAAATGTTTTTGGCTCAAGTAACTCCCACATCACATATGCATCTCTAAAGTTGATTATTGACTCAAAACTCTCAAGTGTTAATGCCACTTCAAAGGAGAGAAATCCCACATGCTCAATGGAAATGTGAGCATGATTACTTTCAATTTCCACTTTCTTTGAACAGAATAATAGTCGTAGAAGTCACTCTTTACCTAACCCGGCACGATTAAGCACCAACATTGACTAATGATCGGAGAGCCCAAAAAATCTATCACTAATAGTAAATCATGGAATTAATTCACGTCCTGAATTGAGAGAACGAGGCTAGGGGTGTAATCGAATCGAATCGAGTCGAGTTCGAGTAATGTACTACTTGAGTCTTGAGCTCGACTTACGTTAAAAAACCTGAACTCGAATTCAAACTCGTCGAATTTTTGAAAGTCAATCTCGAATTCGAGTTTGATTTTATTTTGCATTACTCGATCTCATGCTCATCAAGATCAATCGATCTTATTTCGAGTTCAATCAGGCCCAATGAAACTTAAAAAAATATATAAATATATATAATTTGGTACGTTCATTTCAAAATTTTAAAATCGTAACTAGAAACATCCCAAATCGAGTCATCTTCATTTAGCTCTGTGCTTGTCCCTGCAACCCTAGTTCAAGCCCCATATTTATATATTGTTGGCAGAGGCCCCAAATTTATAGTAGTATTACTGTCTGTTAGTAGAAGTTATTTCCGGAGAGTCTCGATAGAGGGCAGCGGTGCAATGCATCAAAATTCACGATTCAAACCCTACCAAATTGGAAATGAGAAAAGAAACTCCTCTCGTGGAAAAGTGCTCGCCGGAGAATGGAGAAACTCCCAAGAAGTGATGTCGTTTTCCAATTTCTCAGTACTGCAGCTGCAGCCGCCCCACATGCGATTGTTTGGTGATGCGTGTCACGTATTAGAGAAATGTGAATTGTGGACCAGAGGATCCCCAGGCAAAATGGGACCGCACCGTTTTTATTGATTCTTCTCCCGACCGACGTCTTTAGAATTAGGAGCTCATTATGGGTCGGATCTATGTTTTTCACGACTATATCTTATCCTTCCTGCATAGGGTCGTACCTCCCCATTTCATTCGAGTCAAATGATTTGACCCTTATTTGTTGGACCCTTTTGACCCAGTTTTCTAAGTGTCTTAACCTTAATTTAGGTAAGGGTACATTCCTTTCATTGCACCATTTTTTTTTTTTTTTTGCCTTTTCTTTTACGATGATGATAGAGGGTATGGTCATAAATTAGTTGGCAGCCTTTTCTTTTTAGGTAAGGGATTTGATTGAGCTAAATTTCGAATGTTGAAAATTATGCTGCTGAAACAATTATTTGAAATAGTTATTTAGAATATTGATAACATATTTTGTAATGTTATATATATAAGATAAAAGGGTGATTGAAAAAGAAAGCAAAATGATATTTATAAGCAATGACTATTGAAGTGCGTCAATATTATTACTATAAAGTTCACAAATTTTATGTATTTTCTCTTTTTTTTGATGGGGCAAAATAGTTGAGTGTTCTAGGATAAAAAGATTCTAAACTTTGATCCTAGGATAGATTATTGATGTCTTTTTTCGAATTGATGTTGAGGTTGGAAGAGAGTTCGAATACTGTTACGGTAACCTTCACACTGTTAACGTAGAAAAGATATCGAAGAAATGTATTTATAAACAACTAATAATACTCGTTAACATAAAAAGCAAATCTTTACCGGATTGTTTGTTTGTATGGTCTGTATTAGAATAGAATTTGTTTTTTTTTTTCAAAATTTACAAACACAAATGAACGTGATTTAGTACAGAATCATTCGTCAGACCACTTCCAAGTTCCCGTAACTCGATCTACTAATTGCAATACTAGAATAGAAAGCATAGGAATAAGGCAACCACAACAAACATCCATATGCCAAAGACAAATTCATGTTTGTCCTCATTGGAAACATCGAAAGAGTTGTGTTATATGGCAATCATCATTTTCCTTCTGCGCATTGCCATAATAGTTAAAACACATGTCTATTAGGAAATCTCCATGGAAAATATGAGTATGTATTACTATCAGAAGGGCTTTTATAGTACATAGTTTTGGAAAGCACTATATGGTAAACCTTTTACTTTCATTATTAATTACTTATTGCAGTAGATGATATTTTAGGGAGATGTTATCTTTTTTCCTCTATGCTTTTAAAGGAAGAATTTTAGAGACATTTTAAGACGTGCCAATATTATTTTTCTTATTTTAAACACTAAAAATCACAAAAACCCTGAAGTCGGTTAAATGAATTTGAGATGAAATCATACAATATATATGCCAACTTGTCCTTAAGTTTTCCCACAGTATTAAACCATATAATGATTAAACTAATCTCTGTCACCTAATTTTTGTTGGAATGACTTTACCATATATAAGTATTCACTAATCATCACAGTTTCTAAGAGCAAATTTGTTGTGCTGAGCTGTGATCATGGAAAAAACTACAATGGTCACTGTTATCATCACCGACCATATAAATGTAGGACCAATTAATTAAGATGGTGTAAAGTCCACTAAAGGGAATAAATCTATGACTGGTAATTAATGTTATATAGGTGAGAAATGAGAAGTGCAGCAATGATTTTAATGGTGGTGGCGGTCAAGGGCATAATGTCACTTTTCTGGCCATTGTTGAGATGTATCTGCCGGCCTTTCTATTTGCTCCACACACATCTTCATCAAGACATGGTAAGAATTACTGGTATACAACAATTGTCTATTTCTTTATTGTCTCTCTTCTTCCTACATTTTGTATCCATTTCTTCCTTGGTCATCTGTGAGTCAATTACTGGCGGACTATTGCACGAGACGGGATTATTCAGTGCACACTTTTGAATAGTGACTGCAGGTTTTCTTGTCAAAAAAAAAAAAAAACGAACATAGTTAGTACAACTGTTTCATGCATAAAAATCATATATATATATATATTTGCAAATTGATTCTGTTTCTTTTTTCATTTTTTTGGTTGGAAAGTTTTAACATAAACCTCATCAGGTTCTGTGTCAAATATTTCTTTATAAAATGTTATAATGTGTTTATTTCGCATTTCAGGGTTGGTGTTTGATTATTTATTTTTTTTTAAAGATAGTTGGGAGTTTGATTTATAATTTTAATAAATGCTTGACACAATTTTTAGTTGATTAGGACTTGCAGTTTAATGGATATCAAATTTCTTGATCATCACTTAACTTGAAAACAATTAGTCTATATATAGGTTAACATAATTCCAAAGGGGCCTATCAAATGTAGGTGACAAATTCATCCTTTTGTGACATCTTCATCATCATATACTGTTATGATCATGTCTTTGCTTGTGGTCCTAACCAGACCTTGCTTATAAACGACGAATTCCAAATGATGATATTCATGGGATTCTCCTTTTAATCAATAATAATGTGTTGGAAGTTAGAACCACCCAAAGTTATTGCAGAAAATGAAGTGTCATTTTCTTTTCACATACGAGAAAAGATAGAGCAGAAGAAAATAGTCAAAATACAACTGATAAACTACTACTTTTATTTTATTGCATGATTAAGCCTCGACGCATATTTTGATTTTTCCTCTGCTAAAAAAAAAATACAGGTAAACTCTTAACTAATAAAAATTTAAAAAGAGTTGAGTCTTGAATCTGCTGTATTTATATAATGTTATATTTTAGTCATTTTACTCGCAGAATATGTCAATTTTGTTTTTCAAAATAAAAAAAGTTAGGATGGTCAAATATAATACATGAAAGAATAGAATAATATTATTGCTAGTTGTTTATTATAAAGGAGATGTTGAAAGTGGCTTTCTTTATAGTATAAGATTATAGAAGTAGTAGTTGGCTTGAAATAGCTTAAAACTAATATTCTAACCAAATGGTGGTGTTACTGAATTCTACTGATGTAAACATATAAAAAAATTTATAGCATCCATAAGTAGGAATCTTTTACCAAGCAAGATGGTGAGTGCAACAAGAAAGCTCTGTATAACCTTTTAAATTCAAGATTCAACCCTTCTGATTCACATAATTTGTTATACTTAATTGAATACACATCCTCACATTTATTATGCCCTTCATCAAAATACTTTTCTTGAACTAAATTGATTTTCTAAAATCTTTAGACCTGAAACTCCTTTTAATGAGTGTCCATCCCGTGAATCCTTTCTTTTTTCACTGTTAAGGTTTAGAATGAAATGCTGCTTTTGGTCTATTGGACAAAAATTGCAAATTTTCAAACAGATAATAAGATATTCAATTCCAAGAAAACAGGGAAGATGCAAAAATAATCGTTTATTATGGCCCATGTTCATTTATGTTTGTGACTTTGTGCTGTGAAAGAGACCATCATGTATTCAGTTTATATCTCCTTATCTCTATCAACCCAGAATTTTTTTTACTAATATTTAGGTAATTAAGCGAATGGTGCAAGCTTATTAGCGTAATAATTATATCTCTCATTATAAAACAAAGTAAATTATAGACTAAACAAAGTAATTCTTGTTTCACCAACCAAGTTTATCTCTTTAATTTAATAAATCTTCTCAATCATTTGATAATCGAGTTTTTTCAAACTCATTTAATGATCCCTTTTCCTTTGTGTTCATCTTCTTTCTTATTAAGGAGAAAACAAAACTCTCACAAATTAAATAAACCAAAATTTAGAAAGATGAATTGCTTACCATAATGGAAAATTTAACTTGTAGACCTCAAACAATACACTCGATTGCATTCCCAAACAAGTTTTTTTTTTTTCACTTAGGAGTATTCTAACCTTTCGGCCAAACTAATCCCCTAATATCGTGTAGAGCTTTGTTCCAAAAATACACAGCGAGGTAGCACACGAAGGTCAATTACAAGACCTGCTGTTAACTACCAAATTACGGAACCAGTCGAACTACCTGCGAGGAGCATTCCCAAACAAGTGATAAAAGCCATTTTAATTGCAAAAAGTATTTTGAATTAAAACACTAATTCTATAATGCTTAGAGAATATGATTGGTTAGTAATACAAAATTAATACCATGAATAGCCGTACCTATCGGAGAAAGAAGGTACTCCCTAGATTAACTATTCTAAATATGCAAGTCTGTCTGATCAAGCATCTGATGACAGTGCTTGAATTTATAAAGAAATCACAATGATATGTAAGCATTATATACAAAAAATCTTCATTTCCAGTTGTTAGTCTGGCATTTGGGTCAAAACCTCATTATCCTGCATTACTAGTCAAGAGCCAAATTAAGGTCTTTATTTGCCCTCTCGTTAAACTAGAAGGCCTGTCCATTTATACTTTTCATGAATCATTTATTGCCAACCATTAATGCAAAAACATTTTTCTTGACTATTTTTCTACAAGAAACAATTATAGCTACTCAAACTACATTAATAAAGGCATTAGCAGCCCACCCATGTAATGAAACTTTTGAAGTTTCCACCAATTTGACAATCTATTTGTTTTGGCAACCCAAGTCCTAAAGCATTTCTTCTTGTTTCCTTGAACAATACAAATCAAACTCTTTATCTTTCCAAATTCTTTTTAGTATACAAAGAATAAACTTCTAATTTTCACCGACGAATTTTATACTAATTTAGACTCAAGATGCTGAAAAGTCATCTCATCTTATGTTGCAAAAATCAGAAGTGTGTTCCTCAATTATTGTACATAGGATGATCAATGATGAGAACCATATATTTGGTCAAGTTGCAATAGAGCACAAACACTTTTTCAAAGTACCCCAGCAACAAAAATCCAAAAAATTTGAAGGGCAAAATGTACTAACATAAACCATTAAGCATACTTTGTGAATCGCAACGGTTATAAAACAACTAGTGGTAGACAGTGGTTGGATTTGCATTCCTCACCACAAAGCATTATTACACGTATTAGTAGTAGTTATTACTCCTATTACTCTCTCAAGTCTAATGCGACTTTTGTATCACGAGTACTACACAGCTCCATACAAATTCTTCTTTGTTAACTTCTCCTTACCATAAAACCATCTTTTAGCTAAGCTCCAAATTATGGAACTCGATCCTCATCTAACTCAAGTCTCTCGATATCTCGGATCATCCTGTCGGAATCTCACCCCATTCCGGTAACAGGGTTCATCTTTCACGCTTGTTTTTCACTTTATTCCAGCCTAGCTACTCTCCATTTCCACCCTACCATCTCTTACTTGAAATTTACAGGTTCTTATAGCTCTGTTTCCGCTTTGTTTGCTCTTATGATTTCTGGGGTTATCTGGTTTGGTCTTGTTTTGTTGTCCTGGATCATGTTCAGCCATTGAAATTTCTGGGATTCTTGGTTTTGATGGCTTTTTTTTTTTTTTTTTTTGTCTTTGATCAGATTTCATTCGAGCTCTCTGTACTTTGTCGAGAAAAGATTTAGATTCTTCAGCGTATGTCATCGGACTTTGGTTTTCATCGCAACTAGAGCGTTGCTTAGGTTGTGAGTTTATGAGGAAATGAAAGTAATCTAAGAAGTGAAGAAAAGGTTACTTTATTTTTAAACTGTTTTAATGTTGTCTTAGCGTGGTTGGTTGGATTGAGAAAGAATTTTCTAGAGTGAATGTTGTGGTGCATCTTCTTTCCATCTGACATTTCCTGAAGAAACAAATTCAGTAATAATAGTGGACATCTATTGTTGGAAATCCTTGTAAGATTTTGAATATTCACTGCTTTTCTCGTACGGTCAAGAAGTTCTTTAATCTCTATCCAGATGCATCCTTTTTGTATAGTATCTGCAATTTTCTTAAACTTGATTCATAACTTTCTGAGTCAGATTACATCTTTATTCTCTGACAACCACCTCCCTGTTCTAGTACATGCTTGATGTGGAAATTTGCATGCGTAAACAATATTTATCTATATATGGCAGCTTTGCGATGTTAGATCCATGTAGATCAAGAATTCAGCTTTGTATATATTTCAGAAAATTCGAACTGTGAAGTCAGGGTTCTATGGGGCAGTTGTCAACCATGTTCAACGGATTGGCAAGGTCCTTATCTATCAAGCAAAGGAGGAGTTATTTTGGCAGTTGTCGTGGAAGAGAGGCTATGGAAGCCATGACTGAGGAAGCAAAGACGGAGGGCTTGATATTAAGGACCTCGGGTACTGTTAACGTTGATGGATCCAAGAATTTTGCAGCTGTTTTCTCCAAGAGAGGAGAAAAAGGTGTGAATCAAGATTGTTGCATTGTTTGGGAGGTATGGTTTTGTTAGTAACATGCATTTTTCTTTGTAATTTACTTAGGACTCGATCCTACAGAATTGACCTTTTCCTGGCCGTTTACCCACTAGTTAATTAATGTATGTGGCAGCGAAGATAAATCTTGATTCCACTTCTATACTCTTAAGACTGATGGATGTTTGTTGCACTTGTTTTCTAGGAGTTTGGTGGCCAAAAAGACATGGTGTTCTGTGGCGTATTTGATGGACATGGTCAATGGGGTCATTTTGTTGCAAAGAGTGTTAGGGAATCAATGCCGTCTTCTCTACTCTGCAATTGGCAGGAGACATTGGCTGAAGCTTCGCTTGACCCAAGTTTTGATTTGGCATCAGAGAAGAAGCTTAACGGATTTAATATATGGAAGCAATCCTATATAAAAACTTGTGCTGCTGTGGACCAGCAGCTCAAGCGTCAGCGTAAATTTGATACATTCAACAGCGGCACTACTGCTTTGACCATCGTTAGGCAGGTAACCAAACTGATATAACTGCTGCTGCTGTACTATCACCAATGTTTGCTTTATTCTGGATTGGCCACACTGTAATGGGAATGGACAAACAGGAATGTCTTTTCCACTTGATCATCAGCCCTTAATTTGTAGAATGATTTACTTTTATCTAAATGAGGAGGCCTGTTGCAGGCTCCATGTACTAAAAAGTCATTGTTTGTCATGAAGAATTTGGCAGCTAAATCTTCTTGTTGCATTAATGCAACTCCACAATATAGTACATTGGTTGTGTTTTAAAATGGCCTATGGAAATTCTTCAGCCTAATATGTATTGGCAAATAACTCTTAATCTGTTTCAAATTAAGGTCAGTAGAATGATACATAAAAGATCTTATCTCAACCTCAATCTTTATATTAACCCCAGTGATGGATATCTAGGAGAGAGCAAAAACGGTAATTACTCAGTATGAGCTTCATATGCTTATTTCCCTTCTTTTCTTTCCCCAGCTCTCTCCTTTAGCGCAGCATCTTAGGGCATATTTTCTAGTGTAATAAGCCCATGCTACTTTATATATAAGATCATAGCTATCTGCTTATTTTCCTCAATCTTGTGGTATCTCCAGGGTGACCTTATTTACGTAGCAAATGTGGGCGACTCACGTGCAGTATTGGCTACAACTTCTGATGATGGCAACTTAGTACCAGTGCAGCTGACGATTGATTTCAAGCCCAACCTACCCGGTAAGTCTCTTTTCTTCTGCTTTCTCTTATTCTACACCATATCGGACATCTTTGTAACTCATTATGGCCTTCCTAACCATTTGAACAGAGGAGGCTGAGAGAATCACGAAATGCAGAGGTCGTGTGTTCTGTCTAGAGGATGAGCCTGGGGTACACCGATTGTGGCTTCCGGATGAAGAGTCACCTGGACTGGCAATGTCTAGAGCCTTTGGGGACTACTGTGTTAAGGATTTTGGATTGATATCCGTTCCTGAAGTTACACAGAGGCACATAAGTGGCAATGACCAATTTGTTGTGCTAGCAACGGATGGGGTATGCATAATCCTGCCCTTTATTTTTTTCTCTTCAAAATGTCACTGCTGGAAGAACCAAACTATAAAACCAAGACTGGTTTAAACTACTACTGATAATTGGGCTGACACAATTGATGTCTAATGACAATGAACAAAATTCACCTGCAGATACGTATATGCATATATGAATGCACTCCATACCCTTTTTTTTAAGTCCTTGTACTCGTTTTTCATCTTCAATCTTTGATATGAAAGACTTTGAATAGATACTAACAAGTAAAGTTTGCATTTGTCTGAAGGTATGGGATGTGGTTTCCAACCAAGAAGCAGTGCAAATTGTAGCATCAACTCCAGACAGGGCAAAATCAGCCAAACGTCTAGTTGAATGTGCTGCCCATGCATGGAGACGCAAGAGAAGGGGTATTGCCATGGATGATATTTCTGCTATAGTTCTCTACTTCCATAATTCTGATCTTTGTCAGCAAATCTATCCTGTATATTCATCCAAATAGCATTCGAGAAGAGTGAAAATATTGCTCGTTTATCTTTCTTTGTACTTTTGGCCTCTCTCACTCTCTCTGGCTGAAAATCCATAGATGATTAATGATGCAGCAGCCTAATTAAACAAGAAAGAAGAAGGAGAAAAGGGAGAACTTTAGAACTAAATTGAGATCTGCTGATTTGATTTCAGACCTATCTTTATTGGTCGACATGAACCACACGCAGGCAAATATTAATCTCTCTTTTGGACAAGATGTGTTTACAAGTGGAGAGAGGATGAACTAGGTTGATTATCTTAATTATTTGGCACCTCAATTACAAGTTATGACAAAAAAAAATAAAAAATTACAAGTTATGACAAAGGTAAAAGAAATCATTTCAGTTTTTGTTACCATTTTCACAGATTATACCCAAGAATATGGCATCTCTGAAATTGGCAAAAGCTTTCCTTTCTTGTAGGCTTTTTAAAACTCAATTCGAGTAAGGGCTGTAAATTGAATCAAACAATTTGGTACTTGACTTGAACTCGGTTTGAACCAGGTTCATTCAAGCTTGTTTATTTAGGTATCAATCCAAGTTTGAACATGATTTCAAGTTCGAAAATATTAACAAACTAATCACGATCTTCATATTATTTGGCTCGATATGTTTAAGAATGTATAAGGCCGGTAAATTTCATAAAAATATACCTATAGTTTCCTTCCTTAATTTCACTTCTTTCCTTCCCGTATATTGCTTATCTTCTACAATAGCAAGCATATAATACTTTTGTCTCTTGAATAGGCATAATTGACTTTAATTACATCTTTAATTCATCATAATAGATTTCTTGAATATCACAGAGCAAAAATTAAGGGAAAAAAACCATAAATTAGGGTGAAAATCTCTATATTATACAACATGAAATTTCAAGTCAAGCCAAACTTTGATTGTATGTACTTGAATTCGATATTTTGACGAGTCAAACCAAATTTTCTGTGAATATACGTCTGAAATTTCGAACCAAACTCGATTAGTTTCTTTCAAAAAATTTTCAAACAAAAGCCAAGTTCAAACATTTCTTTTAATCTTCAAGCCAATCTTGAACATACTTTTGTCTGACTCGTTGAGCCTTGTTTTTGGCCCTAATTCGTGTAGAAAAATTTGGGAAAAAAAGAGAGCATAAAGTAGTCACGTGATTAGCTAATGAAACCAAAATGTAATTCCACTCTCACTCCGCCAAAGGACACAACAGTTACGTACTTGTGCTTGCCGACAATTTTACGACTGATTTAACGTTCAGACTTCAGATGCTAATAAGCAGGAAATTCTGTATTTTAACATTCCACCATAGGACCTCTCCGTCCATATTGCTAGTATGCTTTCTGATAATTAATACTTCATTTTATCTCGCAGGGATGCATTACTCAATTATCAGATAATAAAGATCCCTGGAAAATCACATAAAGACGTATGGGTTCAGTGAGGAAAGAAATATTTCAAAGGGAAGACGTATGATGGTTAGGTCAATCATAGTATTCTCACAAAAAGACAAAATGTTTCATTGCAGATGTGTTGAATGGTTTTATGAACGGAAAAAAATTGTTTTCCTTTCCCACTAGTAAGTGAATCCTCCGTTTGGCTCCTTATGACCTCGCTCCGGTGCAAGTTTTAGGTTCGAATCTTGAGTCTAGTAGTTAGAGGTAAGAATGATGAGGATGGAAAAGAAAACATGGTAAAAGCAAAATTGAATCTTTGAGTCCTTCGCTGTGTGGCCTTAGTTTTGGTCGACCTAATCCATAGCTGAACTAACTTAGCAGCTAGTAGTGGTGGAGTCAGAACCCTAGGGTTAGGGAGTTCAATATTCGACACTACATCAAATATGATCATAGTAAATTTGCAATCAAAAGATGCTTATGTTAAACATACTTTTTTCCATTTTGTCAATTATATTTTGACATCTAAATTGTGTAATAATGTAATGGTAGTTTGGAAACGTAACAAGAGTTTGTTCTTGAAGTTACATCAATAACTAATCTTAATTAGATCCAACACTATAGCGAAGTGTAAGGATTAAGAATTTTTAATTTATTAAGGAGGTCAATGTAAATAAAAAAGAGGGATTAAAAAATTTTAGAGTGGACAATACAGATAAGAAAGAGAATTTCAAAAACATTGGGGGGCAAAGTTGATAAGAATGAGAATTTTAAATATCTTAGGGGGCAAATAAAGGAGCAACTTAAAAATTTTCAAGCTTTATGTCTAAAATAAAACTTTCTCAAATTTGAGGTGGAGGGAGATAATTGCCTACCCTCAACTACATTTGACTTCGCCAGTGACAACTAGGGATGGTAATCGAGGGGAGGGGGAGGGAGAGATGTAGGTAAAATAATTGGACGGAATAATTAGGTGGACTGAGGGTTCAAATTAAGGGGATTCTCTTTCCGTTTTAGATAGGGCAAGGGAAGGAAGGACGCCCCGTCCTCAGTCCCCCACCACTAAAATAAATTAAAAAATGTAAATATTTATATTTAATTATATATACACACACATTATAATTACATGTCAATATTATATGCATCTATACTATCATTTGAGAACTACAGATCTCATTTGTATAATAAAATGATAATTTGGTTATTTTAAGTTTACGTGAATTTTTTTTAAACATATTCTAAGTTGTTTACCAAAAAATAAAAACCAGTATGATGGTTATAAATTTATATTTACTATTAAATGTGAAGAAATGAATTAGAAAGATCAAAATGATTTTTAACCTTGATTTCACATCGAATATTTATTTAAAAGTTTCAAAGAATGATTTACAATGTTGCTATTGATGTTACATATGTAGACAAATAATATCAAAATGAAAAAAAAATCATAATCAACAAAATCACACAGCTAACTATCCTCATTTCTGCATTATATACACTTCCTGTACAATGCGTTTTTCTTCTTTTATAATGCTATCTCAATAAAAGACCTGAGGGGATGTATAAAACTCGCTCTCAATAAACATTGGTCTCAAATCTTTTTCTTGACACATGAACTCCAAGGGAAAAGAAACCAGAAATCCTCTTACTGACTCCAACTTTCTAGTTGGATCCATAAGAATTACTTCCCCATTCTCAAAATGTTCTACCTTCTCAGGGGCTACTCCTAAATCTATGGTAGTATGCCCAACTTTCTCCCTTGAGTTACTCAAAGCTTGTCTAAAAGCAGACCTGCATTTTGGACCATGTCAGTTGTATATGTGAGAAACCATCCAAGCGAGTGAAGACAACAAAACAAAGGAAAAAGAGAAAAGCAAGAATATAGACACAGAACCCTTTTTTACCTTGAGTGGATAACGTCATTTGGGATGCAAGCGAATACATCATGGTAGATCCTGGCATTTGACTGTTAAAAAGAACATCATTAGTTGCTTCTTTGGAAGGTGAAGAGAAATCAAGTTTCTATTTAAAAGGGAAAGGCATAACTTAAGAATTCTGTGGCTTAAAATATCAAAAGTTAATCAAGCTTCTACAATCTGCTTCTGTACCCAAGGATCTTTTCATTTTTTTCCCCTAAACTTTGTGGAATAAAATTCTGAAGCATCACCACACCTTACATTTTTTGTGTGATGCTCAATCTGTTGAATCCTCTCCCTAGTTGGCCTGGGACATCAACATCTTTTGGCAAATAGATTTAGGCATTGAAAATTAACTCAATGTTTGTGGTTCATATTTGAGATATGATCTTGTCAAAGATTTCAAAGCTCCAAGAACACGTAGTGGATAAGATGATTATTGGCAGTTGAGAAAGCTAAACCGTGTGACATGCAGATTATAACCCCTTCCATGACCATATAGCTATATGAAGCTTTGTGGACTGCTTTTCCTCTCAATGCCAAGGAAAAAGGCAGGATATTGACACAATTTTGATACTAGTGTGTAGAATTATGTTACCATGTTTTCAATTGCTCTAAACCCTATATTCAGCAGCGACTCAAAAATTTGTGAGTAAGACGGAGAATCATTATGCTGTATGTTCAACTGTTCAGAACCCTATATTCAGAAGGGACAAAAACACTTTTACTGTCAAGTAGACAATGTATGAGTACTTGACACCGAAAAGCTATCATTTAATGGCAAAATATTCTCACCCTTGCAGTTGCCATCCACAAATCCTTGTATGTACTGTCAATTATCGGATCTCTGATTTTATCAATCTGGCAAACATCAAAAGATGGATGATGCATGTAAATATCTTTTGGTAAAGTTGATTTAAGCTTATAGAACAGCCGTAAGAATTATCGCGAGGTTTTTAAAAAGAAAAATTCTAAAATCTGAACTAGCGTGCAAAGTTAAATTGTCAACAGTCAATAGCACTAACCTCCCCAGAGCACAGGCCTAGATGCTCCGCCCACAAAGAGATCCGTAGGTTGAAAGAAAATTCTCCCGCCTTCCATGAGTTCCCATTCATTGATGATTCCACTAAAGTTTTATCTTCAATGAGCATGCCAATCTAAGAAAAGAATGTCAGTGTGAAAATTATCATTTTTACTTGCACTAAGTATAGGCAAAGGAGTTCAGCAAGTGGACTTGTAGAGATGATTGGGTTCAGGAGAATGCTGATAGATAAGCTGCAGTTTCTTTATCCAGTGAAACTTATGGACAACCTAGAACAAGAAAATATCATACATTTTGCATTTTTGAGTTCTGGCAGAGATAGGGAGTCTACAGGGTAAGGTGAAAAATCAACTACACAAGATACATTCAAATTGAAAAAATTAAGCACTGGTTTGATATCATAGAAGATTGTTTGGTGCTAAAGCAATTTCTTAAACATGCATAAACGTTATCTATCACCAGCACAATCACTTTTTTGGAATCTTTATCTGTAATATTATCTTAGTGACATATTACCAAACCAATGAACTGATCAAATCAACTGATTTCATGTCTCAAGGCAACTGAATATAAAACTAAAATTAGTATGCAGTAGCATGCCAAAACTAGCTGTTTAGCTTTCAATCTTAACAGCATTTACAGAAGAACTTTGTTGTTGTGAGTATTCATGTCCAACTGTCAGAAACTTGCCAAAAGTAATTTCACAGTATCTTGCACATGCCCATATAAATTTCATTAATGCAGGAAGAATAATTTCATTCATAAGTAGTAGCAGAATTTTATGGTATCTATGACACATGAAATGATAGAACTTTCATTCTGCAAGTCTGTCCAAAACAGAATGTGCTCACCTCAGAGTCTCTTGACCCAAGTAGACTTCTGTCATTAATGTTTGCTGATCCAATCAGGGCTATGCAATCATCTATAATCATCAATTTACTGTGGACATACACCTAGAAGGAAAATGATATAGAGTTGATTAAAGAGAATAAATTAATAGCCAACAATCCAGTGTTAAACCATTAATTTCATCTGGGAATAATCTGGACAAGCAATTTTTGACACAAACAATTTTTCACTCCTAGCGTAATATTTCATCCCTTATGAAGACTTCACCAGTGGAGTACTGGAAGTAATTTGTGCTAGAGTATGTTGCAAGTCTGAATGTGTTGATGGGCTAACTTCCTAGATTAGTTGTTTTGTTAAGTACTAGATAAAGGACTGACGTTATTAAAGTAAGAGAACCAGAAGAGTACTGTGCTAGGATTATCTAGGGCACTCCTAAACTGTGGATCAAGGAAGTTTACTTAATGTCCTGGGAGTGTGCAAGACAACGAGAAAGGAAAAAGATACCACTAACATAGAGAATTACTAAGAAGACAGACAGGAAAAACTCCATAGAGTACCAATAGTTGAGTGTATTTGCTTGGCATGGTGTGGCTGTGGTGCTAAAGGATCAAAAGCAAGGTATTCCGTCAGGATGTGATGAAATGCTAAAGTATGTAGATCTTTAAGTATGCAATCCCACTCAAGGAAGCATAATACATTAATCAGTTGAAAATCTGTATGCAAGATATTACCTGACTTGTGACCACTGGACCACCATCAGAAAGCTTGCCATGGTTCCTTAAACCATAAAAAGATAGATAGTTATCTGTTTCATCACCCAGCAAAGAATAAAGGTTGTCTAATATCGAGTTTTTTGGTCTGGAAATTGTTCGATACTGCCAATGAATGATGGCTCGTACGGTTGCAGCACCACCATCATCCAGACCTCCCTGATACATGACAAATAGCTGTAAGAGGCAACAGTACAGAGTTATGTTATCTTGTGGAATGAAAATCAGCCCTACCTGGAAGCCCGGTAAGAGAGGAATAACAACTATAACCCTGAAACACTGACGTTCTTTGTGTGCTTGGAGTATACGCTTGTACAGAGCATCCAATACACGGTTCTGAATGGTATCATCACCCGAAAGACCTGATATGAAAAACTGATTCTAAAAGCAGAATCCCACAAATGACAGACATAATTAGATACATTTAAATTTTTTCTTTCCACCACTCTTGTAAATGACAAGAAATTAAAAAATTAATGACCAATCTAGGCAAGGAAACTAGCACAAGCCAAGCTACATGCTTATGAATTAACTTACAAGATTATATTACTTTCTTGGGTCCTCTGGTTAGTTT
>NW_020863691.1:0-27756 GCF_003713205.1 Coffea eugenioides
GAGTCAATGGAACCTCCTCCTTCCCATTGCCCTTATCTTCTGGCTTCAAAGCTTCCAACTTTGGCAGTTCGAGCTTCAATTCCTCACTCTTTTCACTTCTTCCAGCAGATTCTTGAACAGGACTCTGAACAATTTCTGGAGTAGGGTTAGATTGTTTTGTTTTCTTATATGCCTTAGCCTTAGCAAATGCAAGTTTCACAGGGTCAGTCTCACCCTCAGACTGGTCAGTTTCTAAGGGCTTTTCTGATGAATTTGGTGACAATGGTTCTGCATTGGAAGGACCTATAGAGGATGAAACTTTAAGGTTCTTGGATGGTAATGCTAAAATTATGCTTTTGTAATGCAACTTTTGAGCAGGAGAGGCACTAATACTGATGGATTTGAGTGGAGAAAAAAATGGTGGTTGTGGTACAGAAACCATAATAGTTTATTGGTTTGGAGATCAATTAAGGATCATATGGGAACTGGGGAGCAAGCGGTTGCCAATGGAAGCAATGTTAGACTTTGCCATCTGTTTTATTTTTTGCTGAAGATAAGAGAAGGCCCTGAAATTAGGATTTTGTCAGTTTACACACCTCAACTGAAATTTGATAAGGAATTCCCTCAAAAAAAAAAAAAAAAAAAGATAAGGGAAATAGCCCAATTAGTCCTCATAGTTTTTCACTGAAACCAATTTAGTCTCTCTACTTTTAGTTTTAATTGTTCGACCTAAGCTTTTGTTTATGGGAAAAAAAAAAGAAAAGGATGCACTTGTAAGTTTAATCAATAAACAGGGAATAATTTTTTAATATTATATTAAAGAGCTCTACAAAATGTAGAAATAGTAAACCAATTTTTCATTTTTAATTACTTGACTAAGTGTTGTTCATACTTGGTCTAAAGCTTAGCTATAATTCATGTATATTTGATTGATGAGTTTGTGAATCAGTTAATATAAGATTATTTCGAATAATTTTTTGAAAAAGAAATATTATAGTACTTTTTTTATCTGATATATATAAAATTAAAAAAATATGTTTATGATACAAATAAATAAATTTGTACAAAAAATCCACTGGCCAAACAATTGTGTAGTTTACCTTGTGACTAAAGTGATATAGACTAATTAGTCGATTTTGACTTTTGACTAATTTAGGCTATCAATAAATAGGATCAGGTATCCTGCTGTTAGAGCTAGTGATAACAGAAGAATGCAGTGCAAACACTAACTAACGGAATGTAGACACTAATATAACAATTATACGTACTAACACAACAAGGAAACTGATATGTCCTTAATTGGTAACATCATTCACGGTATTAGATCAATGTTAGATGAATTTGCTTCTTTAAAAGTTTCTCATGTGAGGAGACTTAACAATGTTGCAGCCCATATGATGTCTAAATTGTCATTATCTCTGGAAGGCAGTAACGTCTGGTTTGTAAACTTCCCTGATGAAGTACCTGTAGCCGCACTTGCGGATTTATCTTAAATGAAATTCACTTCTGTTTCTTCGGAAACAAAAAAAAATTACTAACATAACATGATGAAAATATACAATAAAATTTTTTAACACATCAAAATTGGAGCCCCCATTTAATCTCCACCACCCAATTTGAAAATACATCATCTCTGCCATGAAAAGCACTCTGCTATCAACATTGTGACAGCAGAGAACCCTAATCGAAATAAATATGTGTAGGACTACATCAGATGTATGAGATTAAAAGCTCTATGAAAATAAAAATTTTTTTTTTTTTGATTGTTGCCTCCCAAAGCCTTGTGCTGTTTCTTTCAAGTTTGTGCTACGTCGCTTTGTTATTATGATTTCCGCTGCCAATATTTATCTTGTCTGAGATTGGCTTCGTTTCTTTGTTATTTGAGTGGATTCATTCCTACATATTAAGTTGTTCATATCCTAACAATCAATGGGAAGGCATCTATAATCTCCACCAAGAAGACACTATCAGTTGCACATGCTCCTGAAGAAGGCTAGGAAATGTAAAAGTTTCTATTAAAATGTTCTTATTTTAATGCATTTAGGATTTATCTTTTACTTGGATCAGTAGGTGTTAATGAAATCCAAGCTGAAATTGGGGGAGTGGATTAGGCGCGAAGCTTGTGTAAGGACTATTGCCATTTCTTTACTTTATGCCCTAAATTTTAATTTTCAACATTTTATGTTCTAATTCTCAATTTTAGATACTTTGCGACTTAAACTCTCAAGTTTATTTTATTTAAGCCCAATTAATAATAATATTAGCAAAATTAATGAGATAAAGGACACTGCAAATTAATGACAATATGTTATTTTGTTTTAACTGTAATCTCTTGACTTTTATTTTTTATCACTTTTAGCACGGTGTCATTGACTTGTATGCCCCAATCACTAATACTACTATTAACAAAATTAATTAGATAAATGTGATATCTTGACCCCTTCCATAGGGTCGCCAACCCAAAGCTGACCAAAACAATCATGAGTCACGCGTCTTGGGTTTCATCGTACTCTGCCTACTCGTCTTTTAATCGGTCTATGTGTACCCACCTACAATCTATTCCATTAGGCCTAAGGGCCCTTGGCCAATTGTCACTCCACAGCTCCGTTGTTCACTAACTTGATTGATTTGATGAGATCGTTACTTTTTTCTCAGCAACGGTACTGTTTACAGTTCAATCTATAAATTTGCTTACTTCCAAGCTATATTTTGAAACTCCGACCGGATCGGCCGGTTCAATCGGGTAGACATCCGGTCCAAGTTGCTTTAAAAAATCGGAAAACAAAAACTCGGTCAAATCCGGTCAAAATCCGAGTTTGATCGAAAAATTAGAAGAACTGCTTCAACCGGAGTAAAAGGTCTAAAAAGAAGAGTAAAGATGGATGGTGTGGGGACCACTTAAAAACTAAAGCCATGGGGCATGTGCTACATAATTTCTCGCCAAGAATTAACATCTCTGTCTTGTGTGCCGTTTCTAACCTTGACCGTTGTTGTATTCTGAGCTTTTTTTAATTTTTTCCATCTTTTCCTATTTTACCCTTTTTGTTTTCTTTTTTTGATTCTTTCTTTTAATTACTCTCAAATCTCTTCACATGTCCTACCATAAATCTCTCTCAAACAACTTCAATGTAAGATCTAAGTTAAAAAAGGGATAAAACATTAAAAAAAGAAAATAAAAAATTCACCTAGAAATATTTTATCAATTTTATGATTTGACCCTTAGAGTACTAGAAAACTATTATTACACCTAAAAACATTTTAGAACATATAGTTATAGCCCTAAATTCTTGTATTACTTTTCAAATAAGCCCTCCAATTTGGTTCTAAACCTGTTGAATATGCACTAAATTGTAAATTACATAAATTGCTACTTAATTATACTACCTTATTTGTATTTTCCTGTAAAGTATCTTAGATATATCAAATATACATTGAATCTGCATTTCTTAGTATTAATATGTTTTTAGAAAATTTACATAATATATTAATTTTAAAATTAAATATATTTATGACGTCATCCGATTCTTGAATGGTCGAACCCATTGACTCCTGACCCCTGACCCCTGACCCCTGACCTCGACCGAGTCGATGGCCGGTCCGAGTTTCAAAACATAGCTTCCAAGTGGTTTAGACCTCCCAATGTCTTTCTTAGAGGCATAGATCTGATGGATGGAAGAATGGTGGAAGCTCTTATATTGGTATCGCACTTTTTATTAGGGACTCATGGGTCCACTTCGAGTTTCTTATTGATGGAGCTCCAATTAATTTTGCAAACATTAACACTAATTGGATTAAAAGAATTAATTTTCTATACAATGAAAGTATATACGCTATCATCATTGAATACATAACATATAATTTAAATTTAAATTTGAAAATCAAATTTCACATATGTGTCGTACATCCAACCGTAACAGTGTATATAAGATTTACTTAGATATAAATAGGATAAACTTGAGAGTTTTATGGTGCAAGTGTCTAATATTATAGTTTAGGATGCAAATAAAAAAAATAATACAAGTTTAGGGTGCAAAGTGGAGCAAGTCCCCCTATAATGTTGTCCTGCAAAGGTGACGTGGATCTACATCGACAAAGACTTTCTTTTGGGCCCTAGGAGGGAAAAAACCAATTTTCCTTGGAACTGGATTTCTATATATGTTTGGATAAAGAAGAACATACTATGGAAAGAAAACTACAGAAATTAATGAAAAAAGGTTTTAGTAGCTTAATTTGGCAAAAAACCGTTTCTCAAGTTTCCAAGATGAGACACTTCTCTCTAGAACTCTTTTTCTCAAAATCTCCTTCATCTCTCCTATGGGAGAGACCAAATCTTGTCTTTTCCCATGGGAGGGAGCACTCTCTAGTTTTTAGTTTCTCTTATTTAAATAAACTAGTATTTTGACCCATACTATGCATGGGATTATATTTCAAATCAAAATAATATTGTATATATTTATATATTGTGGTACAGAATAATATATATATATATATAGACTAAAAATTTTAAAGAAGTGTATGCTTAACATGTTTAAAATTTTTTTATTTATAATGATTTACATGATAGAGGAATTGTTAACGTATTTAAGGAGAGAGTTAGGTTGGGTGGTAAGGTGAGAAGAGTTTTCTAAAAAAAAATCAATTTATCAGTATCCAACAAAACATATCATGTTATATCCATATATCAAAACTTATAATATAAAAAAATAAATTATAACCAATTTATTTTCTTCCATTTTTAGAAAAAAAATCTTTCTCCTATCTTGTACCGCTAAAATTGTTGACTGCATTTAGATTAGCATTTTTCATAAACTTTAATGTATATTTAAAAAAATCTCTGTAATATATGTTTTTAGAGTTCTCAAAACTATTAAAAATCACCATCATTTCCCTCTTCTCTTATCCACCAGCTAGTCATCAGATACCTCCTAGGACTTTCATATTTTCTATCATGGTACCACTCTCTCTATTATTTTTTTTTTGTCATCTCTGTCATATTCCTGCAATCCCCTTTCTTCTTCTCTCCATTCTCCGCCCATCCTTGTAACCCACATTTCTTTTTCAACCTTTCTCGCCACTTTTCAACTCCTCACCATTTTCTTCCCTCCCTGCTTCCCCCATACCCAATCTCCAAATTCATATCCCTGCGACCCAATATATTTAACTTTACCTATCATAATGAAAATTGAAAATTGAAAATTGATTACAATGGTTGCAATTATTAGTATCTAAAAATGGAAATGAAAAACTGATAATATCTATAATATCCTCAAGTACTACAATCAATATATATATTTTTTAACATAGCAAATACATATTTACATATGAAGACAACAATAAGAATACATAAAATAATTAATGATACCAAAAGTTATCCTTAATGTTTGGGTTTTGTACTCTTATTCAAATCTAATTAGGGTCGAATTTGGGCCAGATATATACAAATTAAGTAGTATTTTAGGGTCGAATGCTCTATATTTTTCTCTTAAACTATAATGTTACTTTTTAAAATTTTTTGGTAGAATTGGTGTTGTTATTATCATTATTTTCTTTTATCAAAAATGAATATTTTAAAAAAAAGTTTCCACGTTAAAAGGCCAGTAGTACTTTGTTTTTTATTTAGTGATTTCATAATTTATGAATGGTACCATTCTTGATTTTTTAAATCCACGACATTATTTTCTTTTTTGTTTTCTATTTAATTTTGCTCTTTTACTTAGGATTACTAAGTTAAAAGATAAAATATTATCATTTACTTTTTTACTTTTACTAAGTTTGGTAATGTTTTCTCTTTGTTTACCCTCCCACTAATGAATTTCAAACCAAATTTCTATATAAGTGGAGCCACTTCTTACTTATTTAAATTAGAAAAGCATGGAAGCCACTTCTTACTTAGGAAAATGTTATTTGCACTCCATTTTTTATTATTTGCAATTTCACCATTTGTTTTATCATATAGTCTAATTAATGAAAACTATATGATCAAAATGATTATTGAAGGGTGCATAACAAAAATGGAGTGTAAATAATCTTACTTATTTAAATTAATAAGAAAGTATGAAAGGATGTTATATTTGTTATCTCTTGTTACGGTCTTATAGAAGTTTTAATTGGAGTAGAATCATAAATAACGCAAGGTATTCGGAAACGTGATGGGTTGAAGTTCAAATAGGATAACATGCACATTAACCAACAATTTGAAATGGAATGATTTTAAAAATTAACCAACAATTTCAAATGTGAAAAGTAGATGTGGAAGTTAAGAGAAATATATTTTATAAATTAAATTAAATGTGAAATGCTAGAAAAATGGAATTGGTAGTGGAAAGATGTATGGAGGCTTGTTGCTAAAAATCCCTTCTCAAATTTATATAGATATAGATTCTTTTCTAAAATTTTGTAGTGAAAGACTCTTCTCTCTTAGAATTTTCAAGTGAGAGTTTCTTCTTTTTTAGATTGTTTTAATAAAAGTTTTATTCTCACCTTAATTTTTCTTGTCAAAGTTTTTTTAGTTTTTATCTTTTTTGTGGGAAAATTGAGATTGTGTATATCTAGAATCTAGTTTCTTATATCTGCAATTTCTCGATTATTGTCAAATATAAATTTTTCTTTGGACTTGACCCAGTTTTAATCAGATATGACTATCAAAAGAGATGCACAAATGTATTATATTACAATGATTCACCCGGATGGAAGATATGTGGGAGCATCAATATTTTCTTTATGTGTATTGATTTTTTAGAACTATTTTCAAATCTACATATATCTGTGTCATATTTGTTTAATATATTTTCTACCATTAGTACAATTTTATTGATTGAAATATTCTTTTCTATAAAAAAAAAAGTTTCCATGATGAGACATAATTAAGAATGGATTAATATGTAAATCTTTTTAGGTAAAAATTAAAGTGTTAAATGCACTTAACCCCCCGATTGTTACCTTCAGTTGTACTTTGCCCCGTTAACTCAATAAATAGGTACTTTGTCTGAATAGTTGATGAGAAAAGCACTCCTTCCATTTCCGTGTTATTTATTTTTTTATTTCTTTTTTCCTCCTTTCTTGCCGTTTTTCTACTTGTCCTTTGCAGAAATGTCTTATCCCGCATGAAGCCGTGGCAGAGGCCATCCAGTCAAAGAAGTGGGATATCAAATAGAACCCACTTAAATATGTATTATCCTTCTTTGAGATATCCTCCGCTGGCTTAGGATCAAATTAGCCAAAGTATTACTCACCACTTTTCAAATTCTCCTTTACAGATCTAAAAATAGATCATTTGACAGTTTAAATCAGTAAGTCAATTTATCCTTAAATCAAGATGATTATTCTTTCATTGTTTCCAGAGAATCTGACAATTCATATATTTATCTGAAATCCAATCTCATGTCTACTTCAACCAACCTGAAGACCTAAAAATAAAAAATCCTCTTATTATTGTAGACAAATATATCACCTATTCAGATCAATCCCAATTTTGACTCAAAGGAGCTTAACCGGTCAAAACACTGCATACCTATCCTGGATTCTTTCACTCCTTTGAGCCAAAATCATTTACTTAATTTTTTTTTTGTCAACTCCAGCCAAGACTTTTGTTGATTAATTAACCTTAATCCCAGATTGAACTCCAAAAGCCGGCAACTCTTGAAGCCAACCCAGGAACTTAACTATCCAACCCAAGCCCCTCCTAGAACCGATGTGGGAAACTAGCTAAGGGGGGCACCTGCTGCTAAGTGGCAACTACCAATCCAATACCCCACCCAGGAGCTAGTTGTCTTTTTGTCAACTCCAGTCAAGACTTTTGTTGATTAATTAAACCTTAGTCCCCATTTACTTACTTAATTGATAACCCCAAAGTTGTAAAATCCACTCTTAAATAAAAAAATGATTCACCCTGGCATCCTACCATTAATGATCATGAAATTACTATTTCCTCACTCTTTATTCAATATGTTCCAACAATAACTCAGTGGGGAATATCTCCTTTTCAAATCCATAAAGTCATTTTCCAATTTTGATGGTTAAGAGTATTATTTAATTATTATGGTATGGTAGATGCATTTTCTAATGTTTTCTTTTACAATAACAAATCTAGAAAACATATTTGGTGGATTCACCTCCAAGAAAAAATTCTTTTCCAAATCCTTCTGAAATGCCAACTTGGATTTTCAATTAGTTTCGGTATTTTGGACCATTAGAAACATTCTTCCTAAATGATCTTAAATTACAAGATTTACATTATCAAGAAATTCATTCAAAATATACTACAAAATTTGATGAAATTCCAAATAGTTGACTTCTGCATTTTTTTAGCAAAGTTTGAAATCCCATAGCTTTTTGCCTGGTCTTTTGAAATTGGCGAAGCAATAAATGCTCTCTCTCACTTGTGGAGACTTCATTTCACAAATTATAGCCTAATTATAAATATTCCATCAACCAAATTGCTCAAGACATTGCAAGTGAGGAAGTTGAAATTTCTCAATCTCAAATACCAAAAATTCCTTGCCCCACGGATGTGAAGAAAATTCTTCAATAGATCCAAGGATAGGAAGGAAAATATGAAAACAAATCAAAAAAAGAAGTGATAAAAATGATTGCACAACAACTTTATGATGCTTTCTTTGAGGAAAAGAAAATGACGAAACCAAAAGCTTGATGAACAAATTTCGTGAAGATTTGGCCAAAATAAATTCCACCACACAAATACAACAGTTAAAGGAATGGCTGGACAAATCAGAAAAATCTTCCATCAGTTCGAAGAAAAAATTGAGAAAATTATTTTCTTTTGAAGAAGTATCTACACATGAAGATATGGAAGAATCCAAATCAGAAAAATCAAAATCAAAGTCGAAACCTACAGGAATTATGCTTAGGAGATCCACTTGGAAGAAAAAATGACAACACTCAAGTAGTGGAATGCCGGTTACAGCTGCTTAAATTAGCTAGCTAGAAAGTTGATGTATACTATGATAGAATTCTGAGAAAAGGATACATGACTTATCTATTATTTTGAAAAATATCTGCATAATCGCAAGATGACTCAGCACCATTATTCGGAAGAAATCAGCTGCTCAAATTATGATCATCTAAAGAAGACAACCGGAGGTCATTCCAAAGAAGAAATGAAATGAAAAGGAAAGGAAACAAAGTTTTGAACTGCAATGGCCCACTCCAATTAATGTAAATATCATGACAAATGTTCAAGCAGTATCCAAATGGTCTTATAAAAGGGCATTCATTTGATAAAACAAATTCAAGCCTCAAGTCTGCACTACAACAAAAATGACCTTTCCTGACATGCCTATAAGGACACTTGCTGGTTTGTGTCATTATAGTAAACATATCATGACACTTATTAATAAACTCAATAATATGTACTATAATTTTTTTTTTTATTTTATCATGATATACAAATAATAATGTGCCTTTACGCTACCTATCATGACACTTGGGAAAATGTGAGATGAACCAAAAAAAAAATCGAAAAAACACAGAAAACGACATCGTTTTATTTTGGCTCCAAAACACTTGGTGAAGTACTCTGAAGTTTCATTTTGCCGGCAAAAGGACTTGGTGAAAATTTTCTTCTTCTCATCTCTCTCACCTCTCCGCATACAGTCTATCTCGGCCAATCCAAAATGCTGGTAGGAATCCAAGCTATCTCCGCAAATAACCATCTTCATCTTTACGGGCCTCAACTTTAAATCCCTCGGCTAAGACATCTGGAAGGGCAGGCAGGGAGTAAAATTAGAAGATCAGAGCTGTACATTGGGAAAGCTGGAAGATACCTCAGGCGCGCATATGTTGTTCCAAAATCGAAGTGGTAAACACAATGAAGCTCTGTTGCCCAAATCCTGTTCGATAAAATGTCAATTCCCCCCTGTTTTTTTTTCTGTGAATCTCCTTTAATGTTAGCTAAGAATGTTGCAGAATCCATCAGTTGAATGCTACATTGCAACTGTAACAAACTGTTAGTGGAAGCTACCTTTTTTCAGGGTCGGTATATGCAGCTATGCACCTCTCATTTTTTTAATCTTAGCAAAACCGACCAATTCCATTTAGAGAATGGTATTTCCGGTGAGGATATGTGGAGAGTGCATTGGTGGATTCTGAAGAAGAAAAAAAGGGTGTGCGCTGCATTTGTTGGTTTATCAGAAAGTAATCATTGTCGTATAAAATCTATTAAGATATCCTCATCAACTGCTGAATGCATGCCCTCCCATTGCTTCCACTTGCCCTGGTCCCCGAAGTTTTCATCTTTTTAAGGGTGGCCTGGCATTCTATTAAAAAATGATGGTACCTCTATGACTGCACTGCACTTTCATTTCAGAAGATTACTGGCTTAGGTTTTTGGTTAGATGATGTGAGAACTCGACAAAATCATGTGTGTGCTTTGCATTTATTTTATTTTATTTACCTTGATATTAGAAATATTACACATAATGAAAAAGTGGTTAAATTAAATGCCTAATTGAATTTTTATAAAAAAATTGAGAATTTAAAAATATCCTGATTTCCTTAAGAATAACGGTGTAAGGGGAAGAGAGTGTGGAGCCTGAAAAGTTTATTCTTTATTTAAAATTTAATAAATGTTCCATTTTCTTTTATCTACCACAATACATGTTTAAGGGGGAAAGTATGTGAAAGCCCTAGAAAATTTTTGTGTAAACCATGCATGTATTATTTCCATTTTTGCCATTAGAATTATTATATACCAATTCATAGATTAATTAAAACGTTTAAATTTAAAACTTATAAAATAAACTGTACAAACCAAACAAAAACATGGTGTATACCATAATTGGTATGAATTAAACATATGTTAGTGCTAAGCAACTTGTTTAGTTAATTTCCTAAAAATAAAATATGTGAGAACCTTGAATTATAGATATACATATATACATATGTACGTGTTGCATGTGCATTTTAGACTTTTAATAAATTCTATTATTAATTGATCTTAAATAAGTGTGTAAAAATAATTTGTTTTAGGTTACGAATAATATAATTGTGCTAAAATATTAAATTACTTGGTTTTGTTAAGTTAAATTAACATCTCTTGAGGTAGATTATTTCATAGTCTTAAAATAAATTCTTTGTATTCCGACAGCTAATCTTAAGCGTTTATAATAATTAAGTGTTAACAGGAATCTTAGCGTCTAGACGAAGTCAATATATTTTAGACAAAACCATCACAAGTACGCTTAGCATACCTAAGACGTAAAAGTCTCAAAAATTGAATTTTGCGAGGTTAGTATACTAGCAGGCATTCGAATTACATTTGGGATAAATCTTGGATTTAGTTTAGGATTGAGGGCTTAAGTGGAAATTCAGATGAAATGTGAAAAGACCAAATTGGCCCTCCTCCAATTTAAATTCACCATGCAGCCGGAACAATTCTTGAACAAACTCAATTTCAAACGCTTCCCAATTTCTGCCGGTACCATTTTCCACTTCACATTCCAGCACCTTCTATTCCTATTGCCGGCTCCACTCCACTTAAATCACTTCAATATATACTCTCCACCCACCACAATATTTTCATTCCCTTCGTTCTTCTGCCATAAGCCGTGAGTGACCAACTCTTTGGAGTTAACGACCGAGAGAAAAAAAAAAAGGGGTGAGGACTTAACTTCATTCCTAGCTTCACCTTAATACTAACCGAGAGAGAGTGAGCAAGAGGAAGGGTGCGAACCGTCTGCCTTCATCTCCTCCACCACTGCCGAGCTACCATTTCCTTCTTCATCTTCCATCAGCTGAGCTCAACCACAACCACCAACTCCACAGCTTACACAAACCGAGCTCAGTCCAGCCATATCTGAGTTCCATAGCCAGCCGAGAGGAAAAATTTTGCAGCTGCCTGTCGTGTGAGCTAAGCCTTAAACTGAGGTAATTTCTGGAATTAAACTAGTTGATTATGGGTTGATGAAGCTGTTTATAAGCATGCATGTGGGGTTGTGCGGTTGGATGACAAAATTAAGTTGCAAGAAATCTGGTTGTGAAGGAATTGGAATTTGCCGAGAGCTTGAGCTGGAAATTTCAGCTTTAACTTGTTACTTTGTGATGATCCGAGCTTAGTTGTGTGTTTAGTTAATTAATAGCTAGATGATTGTGTTTTGCATGAAGCTAATTAACTTGGATTAAGCAGGAAATTTAAGGAATACCAAAATCTGGTTGCATGCATGTCAACCGAGAGAATTGGGATGAATTTCTGGTTAAATGGTGATTTTTGATGACATTTGAACTTGATTTTGGATCCAATCTGATAGATAGTTTGTTATTTGGTCTTGCATGTGATCTTTATGGCTAGGAATTCGGTTGTATGGCTGGAAAATTTTATTGGATGTTGCTGGATTGTTAAACCAATTTTTCCAGCTTAGCCGATGGAGTTGTTTTGGGAATTGTATGGGTATTTTAGTATGAAATCTGCTGGAAAGTGTTTGATTCTCACTTGGTTGTGTGTTTAACTAACTAAATACTGGATGATTAAGCCCTGCATGAGATTAATTGGCTGTGTGTAAACCAGAAATTTGAATGAAACAAAAATCTGCCGCATGCATGTCATCCGAGAATGGTTGAACAAAATTTTGGAATTGTGGATGATAAAAGTTGCTGTTCGAACTTGATTTAAACTAGAACTGATAGTAATTCCATTAATTAGTCATGCATGTTAGTTTTGAGTACAAAATACAAAGATTTAGCCAAGGAAAATCCAGATTAATGACCAACCAAGTGCTGGAATTTTGGATGTACAAATCTTGATAAGAAGTTGCTGGAAATTTCTCAGCTTCATCCGAGAACAATAAATGAAGAGCTACCAGTTTCCTATTGTGAATTTTGGTTCTAAAATTCTGTACTAAGCTGTAAAATATTGTATAATGTCTTGATTTCATCCTGCATGAAAGACTTGTATTTAATCTGAGGGGATTATTGGAGAAAAGTTGTGTTTTAAAACTGGTTGCTGTTAGAGTTGAAAACATGGTTGAGGGAGAGGATTAGAACCTGGACCAGCTTTGCCCTTCGACTTCCTTGGCCGTAAACTTTATATACCACTGCTAAAGATACTCTGTAGCTTAATAACCATCCTCTGCATGTCAAGTTAGTGTTAACAAAGGAGAAATTAAGGAAGTAATTGTACGTTGAATTGCCAATTGATGACCGTCATACTTAGCTGATGACAGATTGGTATATATATGATTTCTTGGCTGAACCATTTACTGGAATTAAGCGTTATTTGCCTTGGTAGATGCTGGTATGAATGTCATACTTAGATGTATGGATGGTTTGAATAAAAGTTTTATGGTTTTAAAAGAGAAAAAGGAGTTTTTCACAATTGAAAAATGAGTTTCCAGATTTTCGGATTTCACTGACCAGTCTCAGCAAAATGCTTATATCTTGGTGTAGGAAAATCTGATTGAGGTGCTGTCAGTGGCATTTGAAACTAGAATCATGGGCCTTTGTTCTGTAGAAATTTCATATTTTTACTCCATGTGTACTGCTGTCCGTGACTCCTCAAAGTAGGCTGTCTTGCTTGAATGTCATGTTTCTTCAGGGAAATGAATTTTGACTTGGAGCGAATATTTGGCCTATTTGTGATTTGAATTTCTGAAGTTCAAGTGAAGCTTACATGCTAAGATTGTCTTGTGTGTGAATGACATTGAGCCTAGTGAAAGGCTATTGTGGTAATCTAAATTTCTAGAGTTAGTTAAGAGTTAAGTTAGCCGTGACTTTCCTCTTTGTTTTGAGTTGAATTCTGGTTGAATTGTGGTTGGAAGTGATTGATTGTTGTCAAGAGCTAATGATTGATGAAGCTCTTGGCCATTTGAGTAATTTTTGCAAGGGTTAAATTCTTGGTGGAATTGTTTAAGTGGTTTGGCCAAAATGCATTTGGAAGGTCCACGATTTGTGATTTGGAATTGTTTTAATACTTTGGACTTCCTTTGGTTGATTTTGATTAGAATTGAATCTGTTGAGACCTAGGGCTAATGATTGATGAAGCCCTAGTGAAATTGATGTTTGAATTGTGTTTTTGCTATTTTGGCGACTTGGAATATAATGTGCAAATGAATTGGAATCGTGAAGTCCGTTTTGGTCCCTTGAATTCGAATACTTTTAAATCAAGCTTTGTGGGAATATTTTGCCTTAATATCAAGTTATATACATTGAGTATAGTACGTTAATATTCAAATCTAGATATCGGGACTTTTAAAACCTTGCCGATTTGTTAATTCTTTTCTTTATTTAAACTAGTGTTTCACCTTTAATAAATAATTGCATTAACTTCCAAACTTTAAGTTTTTCACAAAATTATCCTTGACCAATTGTTTTAAAGGAAATTTGTTAAAAACATTAGATTTAAATAATTTCAAATAAAAGATATAGAAAACGTGTTCGGCAAGAAAACTTGTACAAATTGATTTGGCTCTAGTTTGCCCTATAGAAGAAAAGTGTTATAAAGAAAGCCATATGAAACAATTCACTACTTTTACTAAGTTTTATCCTAAGTGGATTGTCGAATTATTTCGAGAAAATAAACTAGTAATATACCAGATAACCTTTTATATTTATATATACCTAGAATTTGAACAGAAAACTTATAGTGCTTAAAAACTTGGTTTTCTAGGGTATAGCAAGGACGTGGAATTTTGAATCCCAGCTTGACCTTTGAACTTCACTCATGGTGAGTGTCCCTGCTTGTTCCACGCCTACTTGATTAAAGTGCTTTCTTGACTTGATATGTGATAATCAGAAAATGGTTTTTCTGATCCATCGAAGTGGGCAGTGTGTACTTTATCGCACTAGTTCTTTCGAGTGGTGACTTGCTTGAAATATTTTCGTGAAATAGCTTGCTTGCACTTGCTAAGCATTGAGTAGGGGAATATACCACACCTGAGGGTGGGAGGGCCTCTTATCCTATCTCAAGTGCTAAAACCTTGGAATACTTGCTAAGTACTGAGTAGGGGAATGTACCACACCTGAGGGTGGGAGGGCCTCTTATCCTGACCTGGTAACCATGTGTTGTGACGTCGCTGGGTGAATCCCTCGACCAATTTCCTGAGGGTATACGCAATATACTGCTCCTTTCCTGAGGGTATACGCAAGTATACTGCTCCCAATTTCCTAAGGGTATACTTGAGTACTACCGCTCTCATTTATTTTGTCGTGCGGGCCCGGAGCTGGGGTATGATCGGTGGCCGAAGTTAAGTAAAATAAGGAGTTCTACATGGACCGTAAGTAGTGAGAGTTGACGGAGGGTCAACTACGGTAAATTTTGATCAAGCGCGGAAAATGGCTCCTGAGAGCCCCCGTATCCTACTTTGTACTGTTATGCGCTTTCCTAGTTGTTTATTTCAGTTGAAATCAATACGTGTTAGTTATTTTATTTAATTGCATGTTTTGGGGCACCACTGAGATTTAGCTCACCCCACGTTCATTTGTTTTCCTTGACAGGTCCTGGCACTTGAGCAAGACTTGAAATCTAATTTCACTTTTATGCATGTAGTTTGAGTTAAACATTGTATCTTCTATTTTGATTTGCCACTTGAAGCTGGAAAATGTGTAAACCCTAATTTTGTCATTTGGCTGGTGTGTATATATTTTTGTTGTGTAAAATTATATGTTTTTTGGATGGTATTGCTGTAATCCTTGTAAGTAACGCGTGAAGTGTTTAAGAGCCGTCGATTGGCTATCTTATAAATGTTGTTATCTTTGAAGTTAATGAGGATTTAGTTATCAGTCTATCTGGAAGGAAACGGTGTTGTAACAGCTTAGTTTATTCTTCGGAAGGATTTGGGCTAGATTGCTTGCGTGAGTCCTGGCGAGAGTTAGGCAGACGGCCCGCCAACCCTCTGGTTCGTCTTAGGGGAAAGTGGGGTCGTCACAGATGATTAGATAACTTGGCATTTCCTCATGCGAAGAGTAATTTCAGAGCAAAATCTGACTCGTGCCTTTAGCATTTTAAGAAGTTTAACAGAAAACTATGAACTAATCTGGAATTATTAGCACAATGAATCCAAGGTAGATTAATAACATGTACAAAATCTTGATCATTATACATTTGCTAATTTGCCAGTAATGATCAGTCAATAGATACAGAAGTGACAAAAAAGATATTAGTGTTATAGAGGTGACCTTTGCTGCCTTTTGGCTTTTGTCACAAAGGTGGTCCTCCGGCTAAGTGCATATTTCACCCAATGCTATCACTTATATGACTATTGCTTTTTTCTATGTTAAATTCTATGTAGTACTTGCATCTTTATAGCTTTTTTCTGTTTTAAATTGTATGTCTAATCAGTACGTGAGTTGCTTGAAATATATAGTATAACGGTTGTACTAATTGTCTTCTGCACTTGATCAGTCTATTATAGTGCAAATTTTGAGCCCAAAAAAGGTGACTTTTAGATTTATAAGACAGAGACATGGGTGCACTTGGGTCGAAGTTTTTTGACATGTTCATAAGGATCTTCATGGGCAGGATTAGAAGCTAGGGGACTTTTCTGTCATTCATTTTTTCCAATTACCTATGCCGTCAGTTGCATGCCTTTCTAAAGAGATGACTTATAAAATTAATCACTACACACCAGAGATGTATGTATACTTTGATGGAAATTTAGTAAGATTCTTGAATTTCACCTTTCGTCTTCACGCTCATGTGTTTATTTAACCGTTGACATTTCAGATTGAACTTAGGAATTTTGCGAAGACGCGAGCGCAGGAGTTGGTACGAAGAGCTTTATTCTGTTATTAGGTAATAAAATAGCTTCCAACGAGCTTGCAAATTCTGTTTTTACAGATTGTTCAGAAATTTTGCATTTTGTTGATTGGCAAGTGGTTATCTCTACCACTGCAAGAGCTGGATATAACATGGGCACAAGCATGGATGTTGAGACATATTTGCAAAGTGATATTGGCAATCCTGTTGTTGAGAATGAAAATGAGGAAATTAGTTGGGTTCGTGAGGATGGACTTGGGATTGAAGTTGATTTGTCCCAATATAATCTGATTTAGAATATTTTATAGCTTTAAAGCTTACTGGCCCTATTCTTCTCTATTTCAATTGCTAGGCCTAGGCTTTATTTCCTTTTGTCGATGGGTTTTGCATTTTTTTTTGTAGTTTACTAATATGACCGACATTCTTAGTTTTGAAGGCCACTGTCAAAAGCTGTATGCTGAAGGTGATTCCAACAGGCGCCTCCTGGGGTGGAAAGAAGGCATTTACAAAGCTTTGAGTTTAGTGCTCTCGGTGTCATGTTAAGCATTCTGACAAATGTTGTCAAGACTTTGTGCTATTAGTTAAAACTTGTGTATTAATTTGCCTCTTTAAGGCTTAAATTTTTGATACTCCCATGGGCCAGTTTTTGGATTTCTAGTCTTGGTTAGTAATCGTCAGTCTTATTCATAAAAATGGTATTGGAATGATTTTTCTTTTAATGGCATGATAACAATTGGCAACTGAGGCTATGATTTGGGGAGAACAATTGGCAACGTACGGAATTGCAGCTCATGGTGTTTATTCAAGCATCTTCCCGTACACCATACATGGCCTCAATTCTAGTCTTGGTTATTGTTTTTTATAATAAGAATAATCATTTCTTTGTTTTGTTGTTTAAACTTTTGAGTGGAAGATATAATGCAATTTTTGCAAATCAATTCAGGCCAAACATAAAACAACCCATTTCTGTCAAGCACCTTCTCCGTTTCTGAGAAGCATATTTCTAGGTAGAGTGTTTGCTTTGGGGGGTGGTGGTGGTGTGAAAAATCCAGAGTCTAATGACTTGGGGAGGTATTCACCTCTTGCAAGCAGGTGAGCCTGGTCGAATGGAGACTGCTACTGTGAACTGAATGTACAATTTCAACCATCTGCTTTTGGTGGTGGGTTCTAGTTTCAATTGAGTTCTTCATTAACTGGTCCTGGCTGAACATGAATTAATGACCTATATACTTATTACCTTTAGAAAACAATCACTGTGCTACTGAATATGATGGTTTCTGATTTGAGTTGATTGATAGTGTTTCATTGTTTTTGAGGAATGACAAAGTTCGTAAAAATCCTAAACTGTGCCTCATGAATTGTTAATGGCCATCTCGTTATGCACAACACTTGGGTAAAGTATTATACCATTGACTAACCGCCCATGTCCCATGTATATTCTTGCAGTCACTTGAGTATGTAGCTTTCATTTAATTTCCAATTAGTTGCTGCATTGAATCGTATATTCTCCATTTGTTTCTCTGTTCTGTTGACAACTCCATAGTCTTCCCCTGGTTTATTCTTGGAGAATGCATTTGTTACTTGTCATGCCAGTTTATTGTTCAAGTAGTACTTCTTTATAATAGCATTTGTAAGTTAAAGAAACTATAGGTAGAGTGTTTGCTTCAATAAATTTTAAACATTTACATTTGTCCCTTTCTTCATCCAAAAAATATATATATGGTGGTGGGCCTGGTATCAAATAAATGGTGAATTATGCAGGTATGGCCCGTAGAGATCGAAAATGTAAGCGCGCTGCAAATGGATTGAGAGATGAACCAATTGAGCAACCTCCCTCATGTCATGAAACAAGGCAGCAGCCTCCACTTGGAACAAGCCATGAAAATGTAATTGAATAAGTGCAAGGAGAAGCTGCTCGAGCACCTCAATCTCCAATTCAGAATTCTACATTGGGAATAATGCATGAATCAGGCAACCAAGTTACTCAACAAGCTGATGGAGGTTCGCAGTCCCATGAGCAGTGCCAGAACTCTCCAATTCAACAATCTCCACTTGGAACAAGGCATGAACCAACTGAAGAAAATCCAAATCAGAATTCTCGAGGTCCACATTCCAGTGACACCACCTTTATGTCATGCAACTCGGACAATGCAGGTATTACTAACTGTTTTGAACCAATTCCAGAAGTGCATTTTTTTATGTTCATAACTTGCACCTTTTTCTTATTTTATATAGGAAAAGAAACTACAAATGATTCAAGTGAAGTACATCAGAAAACCCGAGACCCTACATTTATGAAAGAAATTTGGAGTCGGCCTAAGGAACTTCCACGGATTGAGATTAAACTCGATGACAATGGGATCCCAATAAGTGAGAAAACCTCTTTCTCTGAATTCTTGGGCAGTTTGGCTAGGAATGGTATGTATTGTCCAATAGATGTTGAAAGTTGGCTTAAGATGCCAAGGAAACTTAAAATGGACATGTTAGAAGTGATAAAGGTAATGGTAGCTTTTGTATTATGTATACTTTGTACAAAAATTACTGTGAAGTTATGTTGATTTTCTTGTTGCGAACTACGTTTTAGGAAAGGTTTGCTTTGCCTATGGGACTGGAAGCTTGGACCTTAAGATCTATTGGCAAAAAATGGAGAAGCTAGAAGGCAGATTTCAAGGCTACGTATTTTGATCCTGCCTTGCCAAATGCTGAAGCTCGGTTTCAAAAGGACATAAGGGTATGGGAAGAGCAATGGATCAAACTTTGGGCATATTGGAAAAATGAAGAAGCAAAGGTACAAATCAGCTACAACATTCTTCATAAAGTTGTGTTTATTCAATGTTGTGATGGTCTAATGATCCCCTTAGTTCTTCATAAAGGTGAGATATGCACTTAAATACATTGCGGATTTTCTGAAATTTTAGTTCTAGCTATGATGGTCTAATGATCCCCTTGGTCTTTGTGCACAGGTGGTGTGACGACCCCACCTCCCCCTAATGCGTACCAGAGGGTTCGACGGGTCGCCTGCCCAACTTTCGCCAGGACTCACTCACTCGAATCACGTGCATACATCCATGTACCATAAATAACATCGCAATTAAAACTTATAATTTATATTGATACCAAATCAAGGTACAAAGCCTCAATATACCCAAACGGTTCAAAGTATATACAATCCCATAACAAAACATTCTATTCGAGGAATAGCGCGAGTACAAGTCAAAAGTCAAAATAACTAGACTACGCTAGTCTTTACACGTCTCACGCGTCACTCGTACCCCTGTAAGGAAAACAAAACTAATAGGGTGAGCCAAAACTCAGTGATGTTCCAGATATCAAATTGTCCAGCAAACAAGATAATAACAAGGTAATAGTGAAATAGCGAGCAAACAAGTTCAAGTAAAGAGATAATACTTCAAGTAGTCAAGAAATGTGTGGATCATGTTCACAAGTAAGGATACAGTTGCTCATGTCTCGGCTCCATCCCAACTTGATCAAATAGTAGTTGACACTCCGTCAACTTTCAAGTAATAACTAGTCCAGAAAGAAAACTCCACTTCTCGCCAGTCTCCGTCCACCAATCAACCCCCTTCTCCGGGCCCGCACGCCACACGAAACACGGGTGATAATACTCGAGTATACCGAATTGCCGAGGAGATAACACTCCACTCGACCTTACTAGTGACCCAGGGTTTGTTATCTAATCGACCAGGCCCTTGCCGGCTCGACTCGATTAACTAGCCACAGGGTTTCTGGAATTCCAGGCATAATATAATTCATGTGCATGTAGAGCAAGTCAAGTAAAGTCGATAAACAAGAACAAATTTGGATAGGGCAAGTGCGATAAAGTACACCCTTGCTCTATCAAATCACATATATATCACGTATTCACGTTGATCAAAGATAAATGGCAAATATCGAGTTCAATCAGATATTTGGAAGCACTCACCAAAATAGTGCCTCTAGTGCTCGTGTCTGGGTGGTACTCCGGGTTTGGAGTCCAAATCTGCGATAAAACTTAACTTGAGAACTTTGAAAATCAACTAAGGTTCGAAACTTAAGCGTTTCGTTCATTAAGAATCAAGAAATTGAAATTCACTTGAGAAATAGTCGTGAAATAGTTGCTCGCTTTTCAAACTGAAAAATTTGATAACATGTTTGCTTGGAGATGACTTTTGAGTCAAAAGTGCAAGTAAAACGGTTTCATAGTGATTCATATCGTTTTCCTAAGAGTACAAGTTCGGCCAAGTCCTAACGTATAACCCTCGATAAACAAAGTAGCAAAGGTCCTCGATAGTTCAAGTGATAATCACTTCTAACCTTTACTCAAGTTGCAAGTATAGTTTTCTAGTCCTCAAGCGTAAATTTGGGCAGCATGCCCTTTGTGTTTACCAAATTTTCCAGCCATAAATGGCTTCATTATTTTTCCTCAACCAATCCCAAAGTCATACCTATCATAGATTCAAGTAAAAAGCCGTTCCATAGGCTCATAACAACATAAGAACAAAAATCAAAGTGATAACAAGTGCGGAAATGTAACCTAGCAAAAGACAGATTTGATGTGTGGTTGCGGAAAGAACACATCCGAGGCTACGCTTATCAGATTGAGGCACAACTTATACCGTTTCGAAGTTAAGACAGAGGGCTACAATTTTTATGAAGATCACTTAGTCCAGTTTCCAATGCAACCTAGCCAAATCCCCAATTTACAGAACCAAAATCCAACTAGTCGGCTAAAAAACCGCACTACATTTAAATGATTATATCTCAGGTTACCAAGGTCTGATTAAGGTGTTCTTGGAGGCGTTTAAAATCTAAGACAGAATACTAAAACTTTCATGTTTTGGCAAATAGCTAAATCAGTACGGACCATAGTGAATAAATACGATTAACTGGATGAATTGTCCAAAACGGATCACTGGAATGCATCCTAGGCAGCGAGAGTATTTTGGCCTTTTCATAGTATACATAGCTCCGATTGGGTTGAAATTTTGTAGGAACCTATAAAATACCATTCTCTACAACTTTCATGTTTTAGGACAAGCCTAATTCAGCCTCTAACTATGAGTAATAAAACCGGGCAGAATGTAAATATAAAATTCCAGAAATCTCGAGTTTTTGGGATTTCATGACAATCTATTTATTTTCTTGCTTCCAACACTACCAAAGCCCCTTATATAATCTTATATACAACATATACTAACTATATAACAAGTTTAGGCAAAAATTTATTAAACCCTAACTTGCATATATCATCCAAAATCATCACAACAACTTGCATATCTTGTAATCAAGCCAAAACATGAACTAGATAACATCTTAAACCAAAATTTAAAAGAACAAGAACCATGATCAGATCTTATACCTCAAAGACAAAGCTTGGAAGAGTGATACTCCACCTCCTTTGGAAATTTTTAGTTCCCCTAGCTTCCCAACTCCACAACTCACTCTTTAATCGGTTTAGTTTTCTTTCTTCTCACTTGGATAGTGCAAATCAAGAAGGAAATGGTTTTCTCTTGCTCTCCCTTTCTCTCTCTTCTTGTTCGGCTATGGAGCAGAAATAATGAAGGAAAGATGCAAAAATTGGGGTTAAAAAGGAATACTAATCTCTTGGTCAAGAAACCCTTAGGTGGCGACACTTGTCGCCACCACCACCTTTCATTTTTCTCTTTCTTTTCCTTGCTATTTTTAGCCTTAAAATTCAGTCAAGCTAGCTGGAAAATAAGAAGATATTTTGCTCAAGTATTAATGAGCTCATGTGGTAAGAAAGTGGTGGTCAAGTGGTGTGTTCAATCGGTAGTGCGCGGTACCCGTCGGTTCGCGCCGTTTTTCTTAAAAACACACGTACTAGGGTTTTTACTTCCCATTCACTAACCTTATATCATTGCTCCTAATCACATATTATTTCTCACTTAAAAGTCACTTTTAATCACCAAATTTGATCCCTGCTCCGTACCGAAAATTCATCCGGCGAAAAATCGCGAAAACCCTAATTTTGCCCCAATCTTGAAACCAAAAGTGAAACTCTACTTTCTAGGTTTATTTACACTCATTGTGGAATGATTTGGGTAGTAGGGCTTTAATAAATAATAATTTCCAAATAAAAGGCATTTTTGAGGAAAATATAAGAAATTTGCGAGTCCTCACACTCTCTCCCCCTTAAAACAATTTCGACCTCGAAATTCATACCTTTCGTCGTGAATAGGTCAGGATATTTTTCTTGCATGTCCTTTTCTAGTTCCCAAGTTGCTTCTTCCACTTCATGATGCTTCCATAGATCCTTTACTAAAGGAATCTGCTTGTTTCTCAGGTCCTTCACCTTTCGATCCAATATTTGAGTAGGTCGTTCTTCATAGGTTAAGGACTCGTCAAGTTTAACATCTTCGGGTGGCAAAATGTGAGTCGGATCCGGATAGTATTTTTTAAGCTGAGAAACGTGGAAAACGTCATGGATCCTAGACAAACTAGCTGGTAACTCGAGTCGATACGCCACCTTTCCTATTCGTTGGAGTATTTTGAAAGGTCCTATGTATCGTGGTTGCAACTTTTTCCCTTTTCCTGCTCTAATCTTTCCCCTCAATGGTGTAATCCGAAGAAACACTTTATCCCCTATTTCAAACTCCAAATCCTTTCTCCGATGATCGGCATAACTCTTCTGTCGGCTTTGGGCTGTTTGAAGTCTCTGGCGGATCACCTTTACCTTCTCGTAGGCTTCCTCAACCCATGGTATTGTAGCCGGATCTATAATCTTTCTTTCTCCTACTTCCTCCCAATGGATTGGAGATCGACATCGTCGTCCATACAAGGCTTCATATGGGGCCATTTGAATAGAGGAATGATAACTATTGTTATAAGCGAATTCAACCAAGGTTAGATATTGACTTCAACCTCCTCCAAAATCCACAATACAGGCTCTCAGCATATCCTCAAGAGTTTGGATGGTTCTCTCAGATTGTCCATCAGTTTGTGGATGATACGCTGTACTATAGTTCAACTTAGTTCCTAGAGCCTCTTGCAATTTCTGCCAAAATCGAGATACAAACCTGGGGTCTCTATCCGATACAATACTCACCGGTACCCCATGTAGTCTCACTACCTCATCCATATAGAGTTTAGCCAGTTTCTCCAAAGGATATTTCATGTTCACTGGCAGAAAATGTGCAGTCTTAGTTAATCGGTCCACTATTACCCAAATTACATCATGCCCCTTTTGTGTTCGTGGCAACCCTGATACAAAATTCATCGTTATGTGCTCCCATTTCCATTCAGGAATCTCTAAAGGCTGTAACAAACCTGATGGTTTTTGATGCTCAGCCTTCACTTGTTGGCACGTAAGACACTTTTGTACAAACTGAGCAATCTCCGCCTTCATATTCTCCCACCAATACAGACTTTTAAGATCTTGGTACATCTTATTATTCCTTGGGTGTACCATATACCTAGAGTGGTGTGATTCCTCCAAAATCTCCCTCTTTAATTCCTCATCCTTAGGTACAACGACACGATTTCGGAATTTTAAGATTCCATCAGGACCTATGTTAAAGTTAGGCAACTCCCCTTTCTTCACTTTTTTCACCCATTTTTGCACCATTGTGGCCCTCTTTAATCCAATCCAACAGTGTCGACTTCACCTCAATATTTCCAAAAATCACCTTCTTCGGTCCCAGACGAGGTTTCCACTCACAGACATCTTCTAACAGGCTCCACTCTCCCATTATGGAACTTGCTAGTTGAGCCTTTCGGCTTAAAGCATCTGCTACAACGTTAGCCTTTCCAGGATGGTAGTTAATTGTACAGTCATAATCCTCTAAGAACTCTACCCACCGACGTTGTCTTAGATTTAGCTCCTTTTGAGAAAACAGATACTTAAGGCTCTTATGATCCGTATAAACCTCGAAAGTTACACCATAGAGATAATGTCGCCATTTCTTCAAAGCGAATACTACAGCTGCAAGCTCCAAGTCATGGGTCGGATAATTCTACTCATGAGGTTTTAACTTCCGAGATGCGTAGGCAATAACATTCCTATTCTGCATCAGCACGCACCCTAGTCCCTCTCTTGAAGCATCGGTATAAATCGTATAACTATCACTCCCACTGGGCAGAGGTAAAACTGGAGCCATAGTCAATTATTTCTTAAGCTCTTGGAAACTACCTTCACACTTAACATCCCAAATGTACTTTCCTTGTTTCTTGGTCAAGTTAGTCAAGGGTCCCGCAATTCTCAAAAAATTCTTTATAAATCGGCGGTAGTACCCTGTTAGACCTAGAAAACTTCGCACCTCTGTGGGATTTTCTGGCCGCTTCCATTTGGCCACAGCTTCCACTTTCGCCGGGTCTACAGCAAGGCCATCTTTTGAAATTATGTGACCTAGAAACGCCATACTTTCCAACCAAAATTCACACTTACCGAACTTAGCAAACAATTGGTGCTCTCTTAGGGTTTGCAGCACTATTCGTAAATGTTGTTCATGTTCCTCCCTTGATTTCGAATACACTAAGATATCATCAATGAACACCACTACAAACCTATCCAAGTAAGGTTTGAACACTCGATGCATCAAATCCATGAATGCCGCTGGGGCATTGGTTAAACCAAAAGGCATTACCGCGAATTCAAAATGCCCATATCGAGTGTTGAATGCCGTTTTTGGCACATCATCCTTTCTATTTCTCAATTGATAGTACCCTTGTCGCAGGTCCAACTTAGAAAACACTACAGCTCCTTGTAACTGATCAAACAACTCATCGATGTGGGGCAAAGGATATTTATTCTTAATAGTTACTGCATTCAGCCCTCGATAGTCAATACATAACCTTAAACTTCCGTCCTTCTTTTTAACAAATAACACTGGAGCTCCCCACGGGGACTCGTTCTCATGAATAAACCCTCGTTCTAGTAAACCTTGCAATTGCACCTTTAACTCCTTAAGCTCGGTAGGAGCCATATAATAAGGGGTTTTCAAAATAGGAGTAGTTCCGGGTACTAGGTCAACCTTAAATTCAATCTCCCTTTCTGGTGGCAGAGACTCCAACTCCTCCGGAAATATGTCCGGGTATTCACTGATTACTGGCATGTCTTCCAACTTAATCTTTTCTCCCGGAGTGTTAATCAGGAAAGCTAAGTAACCGCGTGCCCCACGACTAAGCAATTTCCTAGCCCTTATTCCCGAAATAAGCGCAGAAGAGGCTATCATACCCCTCACGTCTAACTTTAGAGTTGCCTCCCCCGTTATACAAAATTCGACCACTTTCATCCTGCAATCTACCCGAGCATGATAGTGAGCTAGCCAATCCATACCTAGAATGACATCGTATCCCTTGATGGCTAGACTAATGAGGTCAACTTCCAATTTTCGTTCACCAACCCAAATATCACAATTCCTATACACCTCATTCGCAAGCAAAATTTGATTACCCGTAGGTGTTCTTACCTCTAAGTCATAAGGTAACCTTTCAACTTTCAAATCAATTCCAAGCATAAATGCAGGATTAACAAAAGAATGAGTAGCACCGGGGTCTATCAAAATTCTGGATAACCGGTGAAAAACAGGGATTGTACCTTCTACCACCTTCGTTGGTTCAGGCACGGTTGTTTGATCCAGCGAATATACTCAGGCCGGAACCCTCGATCTAGCCCCTCCAACATTGGTCGGCCTTCGGTTTGACCTGGCAGTCGACTGGGTGTCACTGATCAACGGGCAGTTGACTATCTGGTGATCCACACCTCCGCACCTCAGGCACTTTCGAGCCTTTCTCCAGCACTCATCCTCGGTGTGGTTCGGTTTCCCGCAGTACCCACACGTTACCCGGGGAGTGGAGGTTTGGCCTCCCTGGGGAATATCTCTACCTTGGCCTCTACCGTCTTGGCCTCCCCTCTGGGCACTTCCTCTCGGAGCACTTCCCCTCGGAGCACTTCCCCTCGATGTGCTCGAAAATCGTCCACATCTAGCCCCACGACTAGATTTAGCAGGTGGCATGCTCCGATCACCTCGTACTAACCCTTGGGCTCCACTAGGTGCCCCTCTCCGCTTAGCATGGAAATTTCTCACTTGCCCCCTAGCAGTCTCTATCCTTAGGGCCTTCTCCAGAACCTTCGTGAATGTATTAATTTGGGCCGCCGCTAAGGCTTCTTGTAACTCCACATTCAGTCCTTGCACAAACCTTCGTACTTTTCTTTGCTCCGTAGCTATCAGTTCGGGAGTAAATTTGGACACCTTTGTAAACTGAGTCTCATACTCCGTTACACTCAACATTCCCTGGCGGAGTTTAATGAAATCGTCCTCTCGCTTCTCCTGGACAATGGGTGGAAGGTATTTTTCGTTAAATTCCCGTACGAAGTTTAACCAGGTCCATGCAGTCGCCTCTCTCTCCCACTTGGCCCTCACTACGTTCCACCAAGCCCTAGCTGGCCCCTCGAACTGGAAAATAGCGAATTGGATTTGCCTCTCCTTTATATAGTTTAGGGCAGCAAAAATATTTATCATGGCCTCCAGCCATTTCTCGGCCCATCCGGGTCTGGCCCTCCTAAGAATTTGGGTGGAGAGAACTTATGGAATCTCTCTAAGGCCCTATCTTGCCCATTATCAGGGTCCCTAGGTTGATGTACAGGGGCTTGACCCTGTTGTTCCACTAACCGAGCCAGAATGTTAGTCATCTGTTGAACGGCAGTTGCCACTTGATCTCCCCCTGCAGCTTGGGGTTCAGGTTGTGGCTCAACCGTTGCCTCTCTTTCCTCTCTCGGTTCTGGTACCGGTTCCTATACCTGTCTATCCCCACGGTCTCGACTAGGACCGCGTCCTCGGTTAGTTCCCCTGGTTTAACTTCTTCTACCCTCCATGTTTTGGATTTAGGCAACTATAAACATATAAACAAGGTAAGGTATAGCTCGTATAACATTTTGCAAAAGGCTAAATAAAGGCAATAAAACACATAATAAACGAGTACTTTATATACATAGCAAACAAGTCATATATACATGCCAACCTAGGCAAGTCAAAGGCTATACCAGCCAAGGAACATATAACAAAAGCCCCTATTTACATCCACCGTGACACGTCAAGGTCAAAAACAAAAGG
>NW_020863692.1:0-35307 GCF_003713205.1 Coffea eugenioides
AAACCCAAATTGGTTGCAATTGTTTTCAACCTTCTAGCTTCATTACATAACATTTCCACTCATCATACAAGGCCACAACATCATGATCACATTAAACCAGAAAATTCACCAATAAATTGTAAACTTCACCATTTCATCCAAAAACAAGAATTAAATCACAAAATTCAACACTTTAGCTTCCACTAAGCACAACTCAAGCTTCATTAAGTGTAGGGGAAAGTTCATATACCCCTCACCTAGTAAACAAGAGAGGGAGAGTTGTAGGACACCTTAGCTTTTCCAAAAACTTCACCAAATCACTCACTAGCACCAAATGGAGGGATTTTATGGAGTAGAAACTAGATCAAGCAAGTGTTTTGGAGGATTTGAGCTAGATAATTGCCAAACTTTGAAGAGGTTTTTCTTCCTTCTTTGCTAGAGAGAGAATCGGCCAAGAGGTTGAAGACAAGAATGAATTTTGTGTGATTTTTGAGATATTTAAGCAATTGGTCAAAAGTCAAGAAAATGAATAGTAAGTCATAAGTTATTTCCAATACAATGGTGACACTTGTCACCTTTAGGTTTAAAACTTATCTTTTTGTTCTCTCCAATTACAAATATCTTAACACATTGGTAAACTAATATCACTTAATACAAAATTCCAACAAGTTGTCAAAAATATAATGCATTTACCGCACTTGCGGGTCCCACGTCCAAAATACGCTTTTAATTTCTCAAAAACTAACCGATACTAGAAAAATCATCTAAAAACTATATTTGCTCATAAACTTGATCTGGGGAATTTTTCTAATCAAGAAAATGTAGAAAAGGCAGGCGTTGAAAAAAATAAACCCTAGAAAATTAGAAAATTTTCGGGTTCTCAAACTCATTTTTTTTTCGGGGCGTCACACTGCCGCTCAGTGCTCACGAGTAAAAACATTTTCGAGTACAAGTGCAAGTCATATACATTCATTTAACAAGTATCATTCAATCAAGAGAGAGAGAGAACGAGGGCGGTAAAGTACACCCTCATCTCGGCAAGTTCACATATCATATAGCACTTGTACAAATATCATTTCAATTATATTAACATTGAACATGCACTTGACACTCACCAGGAGCCAAGAGCAAAACAAGAGCAAAGCGAGAGACCAGACAAACTTCTCGGCGTCCTCGTGACCACCTGAGACATGTACAATCACGATTACCTAGGTACTTGATTAAGGTTAAAAGAAAAACATCTTTTTGCTACTCACTCTCAAGGTTACAAGTTCGAGTCAAGTTAAAGGAGTTTTTCTCGCTAAATCATTGAAATAATACTCAAAGAGAACTCAAGGGTCGTTTTCGATTCAAGTCTTGGCAAGAACTTTTAGTTCCAAAAGAAAGTACCATATTTACTTTTGACACGAAAATCGAGAAAAGGGTATAGTTTTCATCTCTCAAAACTTCTAGTCCTACGCCCAAACTTCAGAATAGAAGGAGTGTTCATCTTTTCTAAACTAATGGAGTTAAAATGCATCAAAACTCCACTCATTTCCTTAGTATATGTCAAAGCCAAAGGTTCCAAATTTCGAGTTTAAAACTAGTGAAATTCTCCAAGAATTATTCTGGTTAAAACGCTCTATTTTTAGAGTTCAATCTCATGAAAATCAAGGGCATAAGACTAGGGGTTGAAATCTGTGACGAACCCACTTCCCCTTTGGGCGTACCCCAGGGTTTAGCGGACCGCCTGCCCAACTCTCGCTAGGACTCGTTCATTCGCTTCAAACAAAATAAGGTATAACCTCGAGAATAAGGGAAATAACAATTTCCAAACTTGGAACGTATACATACATACATTTCTATCTCAAACAGTAATACAATCCCAGAGTTTTAAGTTCTCAATACATTCAACCCGAACCAAGCACTAGCGCGAGTACAATTGCAAAATTCAAAAGAACTATACTAGGTTAGTCTGTACCAGTCTCACGCCCTCGCTTGCATCCCCTGTAAGGAAAACAAAACTAACGGAATGAGCTAAAAATCCAATGAGGTTCCCATACACATAATCAAGTAGTTCAAACAAGGACATTAATCATTGAATAACATATTCCAGAAAAAATTTACAATATACAATGGTAACATACTCATAAAAGGATAAATGCTCACGCGGAGCCATTCGTTAATTCATTCGCCAACCATTTTCCTTGTTCCTCCAACATTCAAAAAACATTTGCAAGTGAAAACCCCTCCATTGTTCTTGCCATTCGTTCATTCATTTCATTTCCCCCACTAGCCAATTCTCTGGCCAGTCTCCACCAATCTTCGTGGTCATACTCGAGTATACCAAACATTATTCCAGGGTCACCAATCGCTCGACCGAGTCCGCTTCTGGCTCAAGTCGATTGGCAACGAAGGGCAAGGGCCCAGTTCAGCCAAAAGGCTTACATTCATGCACAAGTAGCATTTAATCATTTAATCACTGAAAATTTCACATTCATTTAGGTCGAGTGCGATAAAGTACACACTCGTCTAGCAAAATTCATTTTTAGCAATAATTGAAAACATTTAACATATAATCAAACATTCACAACAATCCACAATGTCATTGGAAACATAACGTACAAAGAACACTCACCCGTTTAAACAAAGTAACGTCTAAATTTCCTTCCGGATAATACCCTCAATTACCGACAAACCCTAAGAATAGCCAAGAGAAAATATTACGGTTCAACCATCTAAAGTTTAGGTGAATCAAAGAAAATTCGAATAACTACTAGTACAATGTATAAAGATGATTTTTGGAGTGAAAATAGTACATTTAGACCAAAGGACATGAGTAAAATATTTGTAAAACTCATGCTCGATTTTAAAACTTCGAAATCTCCATTTGAGTCGACGTGACGAAGAAAACGTATTTCTATTAGTCGTTACTTTTATTTTTCCAAGGGTACAAGTTTCGGCCGAATTCTAGCTTATATACCTCTACAAAAGAGGACTCGAATAACCTAGACAATTTGTGAGGACTCGTAAATTTTCTTTTTTTCATAATATTTTATTTTATTTTCTCGCATGCATTTTCTTCACTATACCCTATTACATTGATTTTCTAGAGATTTTTATAAGTGAGTATAGATTTTAAATCATTTACATAGTATAAGTTATTTCATGAAAAGTTTGAAGTGCGTTGTAGACGTGGGACCCGCTAGTGCGCTAAGTGCGATAAGTTTTAGCGATTAATTGGAATTTTATATTAAGTGATATTATTTTACAAGGTACTAGGAGATGATTAGAGGTTAGTTATCTAGGTTAAACTTGGTAGACAAAGGGATAAGAATAAACTTAACCATTGGATGAAAATTTTGACCAAATTTCTTTACCTTTACTAAATATCAAATCTTGACCAAAATCATCTTCATTTTTCTTGTGCCTTGACCAACTTTTGGAGAGGAGAAAAGAGAGGAAATACTTCATCTTGTACTTCAATCCCTTGCTTCAATCTTGATTTCCAACCATTGAAATTGTAGATTACTCCATCAAAGTTGCTTACAAAGGAGGATTAAAGCTTCTAGTGGAGGGATTTGTGAAAGGAAAACCCTAAGTTATCATCTTTCTTGAGGTGTCAAGGTACTTTGCTTACAAACTTCCTCTTTGTTCATACTAATGTCAAATTAGTGGTTTTTGGTGGCTAAATATGCTATTTTATGGAAGATTTTATGGTTTGAGGTAGAGTTAGCTAAATTTCAGATTTATTGGTGAATTTTCTGCCCTCATATGATAATTATTGGTTGGCCGTGGAATGATGGCTTGATATGGTGTAAAATGAAGCTTTTATATGTTAGTTGTGGTTGTTTGCGAAAAATTTCAGTTTGTACGGAAAATTTCAGCTAGAATGCATGAATTCCAGTTTTTCGATTTTGTATTACCCTGTTCTGACCATGATCAGTCGGCCATGATGGAGGCCGAATCAGCCTTAGGTTAAAACATGAAAGTTGTTGGTAATTGAGCTAGCTAGCCACTGGTAAAATTTCAACTCAATCGGAGCACTGTATCTTGTGAAATGATAGAAATACCCTTGACTGCTCACAAGCCTTGTTTCACGGATAGTTTTCTGTCCTCATTGAAATTTTGATTTTTGACCATGAAAATGCATGATTTGGCTTTGGAGGTCTTTATAAGAAATGTAGGTATATGTGTTGGCTTCGAAACGCCAAAGATTTGTTTCATTCCGATAAGTCTAGCTTCAGTTGTGGTTATTGTGCCGAAAGGTGTGTTTTATAGTCTATGATTTGTATATGGTTGATTTGTGATGAATTGGTGTTAATTGTAGGATGGAAAAGTAAGGAAATGTAGGGAATATGATGTCCAAATTTTGTGAACGTTGGATTTCTTCGAGCTTGGTTTGATTTGGGGTATATAGGAAGGACTTTTGAGTCGTTCGAGCCCTAGGTGTTCATGTTACCTTTTCGTTCCAAAAATCATGTTTTGCACCTTGCATTCGTAATTATTCAAAGAGGCATACGACTTGTAGTCGAGCCTCATTGGTGCATTTCGTTTACTGGATTTGTGGCTGTGGGATCCATAATTGTTTACCTTAGTTATTCTAGGGTTTCTTGGTGATTAGAGCCCTACTTCGGTTGAAAATTTTTGGAGTATCCTTGCTTAAACTGGTGAGTATACTACTCCCCTAAATTATTGCTAAGCTGGTTATTTGTACTCGCAACTTGCTACTTGAATGCCTGTACCGATTGTTTATTTTGTACGAAATGAGTGTGTACTTTATCACACTTATTTTCGGACCTATGTGACTTGTTTCTTGTATCTACTTGAATTTGTTACTGGTGCCTGATATGATGTCGTTTGGAAGTGTATCCAACGACCTTCCTGTTAATCTGAGATCAACCTCATGGGGAGTCAATTGGATCGAGCAAGCAAGGGCTTGGTCGGGAAAATTTGACAATCCATGGGCGTCTGTTCCTGGAAAATCTTTGTGTGACGCCCCGAAAAAAAAATGAGTTTGAGAACCCGGAAATTTTCTAATTTTCTAGGGTTTTATTTATTTAATGGCTTGTTTTCTGCGTTTTCTTTCGTAGGGAAATTTTCTAGATATTTTTAATGAGCAGATATAGTTTTTGGATGATTTTTCTAGTATCAAATAGGTTTTGGGAAATTAAGAGTGTATTCCGGATGTGGGACCCACTAGGGCGAAAAGTTCGGAAAAATTCGACCAATTAGGTTAAGTTCCAGATACTGGGTGAAATTTATCGGGTGTTAAGAGATAAATAGAGGAGGTGAAGTGATTGATGTGAGAGGGAAAAAGAAGGATAGACTTGCATTATGGAGTGACAAGTGTCACATGGCCATTGGTTGTCTTTGTTGACAACTATTCATTTTTTGGACTTATTTGACCCATTGATTAAATATCTCAAAATTACCACAAAAATCACCATTTCTTACCTCCTTGGTGGCCGGCCCTCTCTAGCAAAGAAGGAAGAGAAACTCTTCAAAATCTTGGCAACTATCTAGCTCAAATCCTCCAAAACACTTGCTTGATCTTGTTTCTACTCCATAAAATCTCTCCATTTGGTGTTAGTGGTTAGTTTGGTGAAGTTTTTGGAGAAGCTAAGGTGTCCTACAACTCTCCCTCTCTTGTTTACTAGGTGAGTGGTGAATGAACTTCCTCCTACACTTAATGAAGCTTAAGTTGTGCTTAATGGTAGCTAAAGTAATGAATTTGTGGTTTATTTCTTGGTTTGAGAGGAATTGGTGAAGTTTTCAATTTATTGATGAATTTTCTGGTTTAATATGAATGTGATGTTGTGGCTATATTTGATGATGGGAATTGATGTTTAAGGACTCTAGTAGGTGTCTATGATAGATAATTGTAATCAATTTTGGGTTTGGAAGGAATTTGAGAAAGTTAGGGTTTTATATCCCCAATTCTGTCCGGTTTTGTATCTCATGGTTAGGGGCCGAATTGGCCTTGGCTCAAAACATGAAAGTTGTAGGTATTGATGTTTTAAGGGTGCCTGTAAAACTTTCAGGTCACTTGGAGTAGTGTAGAATGAGATAAACCGAAATTACTATTGCTGTTTTGGGTTCATCAGGATGTTAGAACTGTGTCTGAAATGGGTTGTTTTGACTGGAATTGTTTTGGATTTGGGTATTGAGGTCTTCTGATGAAATGTAGCTTGATGTCCTAGCTACCATATGCCTTTGGAATTTATGCATTTGGACCTGTTTAGACTGAGTTGTACTGATTACAGCATAGTGTAATTTGTAAACCTGCAAGTACGGTTATGGTTTGTTATTTGGAATATTTGACTTAGTTGTGCTGGGATTTGGACTGAGTGACCTTCTACATTGTTGTAGCACTGGTTCTTAGCTTCGAAACGGTGGGTCTTGGACCTCCATCCGATACTCGTAGTGCCTTTGGTGCCATTACCGCAAAAGGACGTCAAAACTGTTTTTCTGGTTTTGAGCTTAACTTTCATTCCCGGACTTTTCCCTTGCTTGACTTGTACTAGTACTGCTTGGAGCTTGTTGAATGGCTATTGGATGAACTTGTTGTTGTGTGTGTACCTTTGGGTTGGAATGAGGAAATAATGAAGCCGTGATGGCCGGAAAAGTTAGTAAATTCAGGGGAAGTGCTGTCCGAACTTTGAAGGGATTTGTTTGCATTGGGTTTGTGATCTAAGGCTTGGATTTGAGCAAGGCAATATTATATGATGGATGATTTCTGAGCCATGGAGGTGAGTGACCCTAAACTATTTCCAAAGTACTTGTGAAATGTTTCTTACATTATTTACTTTTGAACTGTTTCCAAAGCTACTTTTGAACTGTTTTCTTGCATATCATGCGTGCTTATATGAAAGTGTTCCTTGTTTGATATATTTCCTTGACTTCATGACTTGTATTATTGATTGATAACGTGATACGTGCTTTGAATGATTTCCAAAACGAGCTTTCTAGGCGAGTGTGTATTTTATCGCACTCGACCTAAATCAATGTGAAATTTTCATGATTAATGATTAAATGCTACTTGCGCATGAATGTAAGCCTTTTTGGGCTGAACTGGCCATTGTGTGAGGCCCCAGTCCGATCGTAAGTCGATATTAGGGTTATTTGATATTTGGTTTGGAAAAAATAGGGTTTTATGGCTAGGAAGGAAACCCTAATTCGGTTAAGTTGGAAAATCCTAGTTTACGTATTATGATTATACGGTTCAAGCTATAATTTATATTCGGTAATCTAGTGTGTGCCTTGACATAGGTTAGTAAGTTTGAATGATTAGCAAACCTCTAGTGTTGCAATATTAGAAAGTTTCAGTGGAGATTATTTATCGCCGTTTTTTCACATTTTCTTATTAGAAAAGTTCCCCAGATAATTTTTATGAGTAAATATAGTTTTTAGATGATTTTTCTAGTATCGGTTAGTTTTGAGAAATTAAGAACGTATATCGGATGTGGGACCCACTAGTGCGAAAAGTTCGGAAAAATTCGGCCAATAAGGTTAAGTTTCGGATACTGTGTAAAATTTATCGGGTGTTAAGAGATAAGTAGAGTGTGTGAAATGATTGATGTGAGAGAGAAAAGAAAGGATAGGATTGCATTTATGAGAGTGACAAGTGTCACTTCCTTATTGGATTGAACTTAAGAAACACTATTCACATTTTTGACTTTTTTGACCAAAGGATTAAATATCTCAAAAATCATTCAAAATTCACCATTTTTCTTTCTCCATAGCCGGCTCTCTCTCTCTCTCTTGCAAGAAGGAGAAAAAAAACCTCTTCAATCTTCAAGCTTTCCACTAGCAAATCATCTCAATCAAGCACATAAATTAGTTTCCTTTCCATACAACTTTTCTAGTTGGTGATAGTGGGTGGTTTAGTGAAGCTTTTTGGAAGAGCTAAGGTGTCCATCATCTTTCTCTCTCTTGTTATTAGGTGAGTGATGCTTAAACTTCCCTCCTATACTTAATGATGGTTATTTTGTGCCTAATGGTGGCTTGAGTAATGGAATATGTGATTTATTTCTTGATTTGAAGAGTTTTGGTGAAGTTTTCCATTTTATGATGATTTTTCTGGTTTAATTGGATTATGATGGTGTGGTTGTTTATGATGATTGGTAATGGTCTATATAGGCTCTAGTAGGTGCAAATTAGTGATAAATGCAATCAATTTTGGATTTGGAAGAATTTCTGGAAAATTAGGGTTCTTGGTTGAACATTCTGTCCGAAATTTTAGGTCATATATAGAGGATGAATTGGACTTTGCTCAAAACATTAAAGTTGTAGGTATTGATGAGTTTGAAGTGCCTGCAAAATTTCAAGGGCATTTGGAGTAAGTGTAGAGTGAGTTATGCATTTTACTGTTGCTCCGTTCTAGGGTTGAACAGAATGTCGAACTGGCGATAGTAATTGTCTGTTTTGACTGGAATTGGTTTGGATTTTTGTTGTTGGTGTTCTTCTGATGAAAATGTAGCTTGAATGTATAAGCTTTCCATATGCCTTTGAATCAATGCTTTTGGACCTGTAATAGACTGACTTGGAAGCGGATTACGTTTTGTGTGATTGGGAACCTGCAATTAACGGTTTTCTGGGTTGGTTTTCAAGCATTTTTGACTTAGTTGTGCTAGGATTTGGACTGAGAGGCCTTCTAACATGTTTGTATGCCCGCTTAAGTCCTGGATATGCCCTGTAAATTTTCAGGATTAACGGAGTGGTTTAACCTGAGTTTATAAACGAAATACTCAGACCTTGTTTTGACCGTCACTTCTGTTCTGTTCTTATATCGGACACGTTTTACGACTGGACTTTGCTTCACGTTTGACTAGGTTACAAGCTGTTTGGGCTTGCGACCAAAACACCAAACTTATAGCTCTATATCAGAGCTTTCTAACGCCCTTGGAATTTCATGAATCGGATTTATAGAACCTGAGATAAAGCCGAGCAAATAAGGCCTGCCCGTGAAAATGACCATTTTCTGGTCAGATTTGTTTTGGTCCTGACGACCAACTTCTGTTCCGAATTTGGATTGCCAACCTTCATGAAAGTTGTTCCATTTGGAATGAACTATCTAACTGCCAATTTTCAGCTCTTTTTCCCATGTGTAGCATAGAAAACAGTTTGCACTCAAAACTGACCCTTTGTGCATTGGCCAGATTTCGTAAGTGATTGTGTTTGGTTCATTTGGGACTGAAGTCTCCAGTTTCAGTTCTGGATGTCTTCATAACATTTGTTGTTCATCCTTTAAGCTTTGATATGGCATCTCATACGCCTTAATCCGGTATTCGTAGCTCAACTTATGAGTAAACTAGAAACGAGTGTCAAATCTGCCGTTTCCGCTAACGGCCGTTTCCGTTTCCGTCCGTCATATTTACGTGCGCGCGTGTCGTGTTTGCCGTTTTGCTTGTTTTAGGCACGATAGTAGCCGTTTGCGATATTATGTGACACAATCTTCTATTTCAGACGGTGGTGAGCTGGGCGGAACTGGTGGAGCCCACTACTAGCTGTTCATTTCGATCCGACTTCGTGTTTTTGCTATTTCAGATTCTGAGTAAGTATTCAGGCCAGTTTGGTGTGTTTTCTTTGCTATGTGTTTGAGATGTGTGAAAAGGGTACTTAGGCGAGGGTGTACTTTATGGCACTCGACCTAAACCTTAATTTGAATGTACAATTGTACTTGGCATATGTATATGAACCTTTTGGAACCAAAACCCTTGAGCTTGTGGCTCGGGGCGACTTTCGAGTAAAGTTTGTGAAGTTTGCAAAGTTTGTGAGTTCGCAAAGTGTGAGTTCGTGGGCCCGATCTAAGACCTGTTTGGACTATTCGAGCCGGTTAGGGCTTGGTCGAAGTCAGTCCAACTTAGTCTGAGGTCACCAAGTTTGTAGGTTCATGTTATGAACCAATTTTGTGAATCCGGTTCACCGAGAAGGTGACCAAGTTTGTGACCCGAGCTTGTGACTCAAGCTCAAGTTTGTGATTTCGTTCGCCCGGGCAAGTTTGTGAGGTGACTGGCCAGTGAGGGTGATAAGGTGTCGGTGGGTGTATAAGTGAAGTTCTACGGACTATTATTTGCGGTCGACGGAGTGTCGGCAGGAGATCATACATGGCACATGAATTGGCTTTGAGCCACCCGTATCCTTATTATATGATGTTGTTCTTTTCTGCTTTTGCTTTACTCTTATTGTGTAATTGTTGCTACGTGAATTTATGCTTTCGCCCCTGTTTACTTACTAAGCATATTGTGAGGCCCCAGTTCGTACTACGTTGATATATTCATTAATTTGGCGGTAACGTTTGGTTTTGGGAGTATTTCGAAAACCCTAAGTAGGAATTACGATTTAAACCCTAAGTTCCGGTTAAGATTGAAAACCCGTTTTTTTCTACATTTTCTTTATTAGAAAATTCCTCAGATAATTTTTATGAGTAAATATAGTTTTTAGATGATTTTTCTAGTATTAGTTAGTTTTTGAGAAATTAAGAACGTATATCGGACGTGGGACCCACTAGTGAGAAAAGTTCGGAAAAATTCGGCCAATTAGGTTAAATTCCGGATACTGTGTAAAATTTATCCGGTGTTAAGAGATAAGTAGAGAGTGAGATATGATTGATGTGAGAGAGAAAAGAAAGGATAGGAATGCATTAATGGTGGTGACAAGTGTCACCATTTCATTGGAGAAGACTTAAGAATTACTATTCACTTTCTTGACTTTTTTTTTGACCAAAAGATTAAATATCCAAAAATTGCTCAAAAATCTCCATTTTCTTCCTTGTGTTGGCCGGCCCTTTCTCTCTCAAAGAAGAAGGAAATTCTTCAACTTTCAAGCTTCCAATTGGACCAAAATCCACCAAATCAAGAGTTTAAGTTAGTTTTACTCCATACAATCTTTCCTTTTGGTGATATTGGTTGGTTTATTGAAGCTTTTTGGAAGAGCTAAGGTGTCCATCATCTTCCTCTCTCTTGTTATTAGGTGAGTGATGCTTCAACCTTTCCCCTACACCTAATGATGGTTATATTATGCTTAGAAGTGGCTTGAGTGTTGGAAAATGTGATTTATTTCTTGATTTGAAGAGTTTTGGTGAAGTTTTCCATTTTATGATGAATTTTCTGGTTTCATATGATTTTGATGTTTTGGACTAGTATGATGGTTGGTAATAAGGGGCTTTGGCTCTAGTAGGTGTGGATTGTTGTTAAATGCAACCAATTTTGGAATTGGAATGAAATGTGAAAAGTTAGGGTTCTTGAACCCCTATTCTGTCCGAAATTTTAGGTCATAGCTAGAGGCCGAATTGGACTTTGCTCAAAACATGAAAGTTGTAGGTATTGATGAGTTTAGTGTGCCTGCAAAATTTCAGGGCAATTGGACTAGTGTAGAGTGAGTTATGCCGTTTTTACTGTTGCTGTTTTTGGTGCACAGAATGTCCGAACTGCGATAGTAATTGCCTGTTTTGACTGGAATTGGTTTGGATTTTGAAGTTGGTGTCTTCTGAGGAAATGTAGCTGGATGTCTTAGCTAACTTATGCCTTTGGAATTTCGGCATTTGGACCTGTGTAGGCTGAGATTGACGTATTACAGTTTTGTGTGTTTTGCAAACCTGTTTTGGTAATTCTGGTTTCGTATTTTGCATATTTGACCTAGTTGTGCTAGGATTTGGACTGAGTGGCCTTCTACATTGTTGTAGCCCTGTTTCATAGCTTCGAAACGGTGGGTCTTACACCCCCATCCGATAACCGTAGTGAATTTGGTGCCATTACCGCATATTGAGGTCAAATACGGTTTGTGATTCTGGTACGTTTTTGGAAAGTTTATGGCTGGAACTGTGGCTTCACATTTGACTGAGTTACAAGCTGTTTGGGCTTCCGACCAAAACACCAAACTTATAGCCCTATATCAGAGCTTTCTAACGCCCTTGGAATTTCATGAATCGGATTTATAAAACCTGAGATATAGCCGAGCAAACAAGGCCTGCCCGTGAAAATGACCAGAAATCTGTTTTGGTCCTGATGACCAATTTCCGTTCCGAATTTGGATTGCCGACCTTCATGAAAGTTGTTCCATTTGGAATGAACTATCTATACAACTGCCAATTTTCAGCTCTTTTTTGACCATGTGTAGCATAGAAACAGTTTGCACCTCAAAACTGACCATTTGTTGGCATTGGCCAGATTTCGTAAGTGATTGTTGTTTTTTGGTTCATTTGGGACTAAGCCTCCAGTTCAGTTGCTGATGTTCTTCATAACAGTTGTTTGTTGCATCCTTTAAGGCTTCGATATGGCGTCTCATACGTCCTTAATATCCGATATTCGTAGCTCAATTTATGAGTAAACTAGGAAACGCAGTGTTAAATCTGCCGTTTTCCGCTAAGGCCGTCTCCGTTTCCGTTTCGTCATATTTTACGTGCGCTGGCGTGCCGTTTTTGCCCGTTTGCTTGTTTTTTAGGAACGATAGTAGTATTTGCGATATTATGTGACACAATCTTTCTATTTCAGAGCGGTGGTGAGCTGGGCGGAACTGGTGGGGCCCACTACTAGCTGTTCATTTCGATCCGACTTCGTACTTTTGCTATTTCAGTTTCTGAGTATCTGAGTAAGTATTCAGGCCAGTTTGATGTGTTTTCTTGGCTATGTGTTTGAGATATGTGAAAAGGGCACTTAGGCGAGGGTGTACTTTATCGCACTCGACCTAAACCCTAATTTGAATGTATAATTATACTTGGCATATGTATATGAACCTTTTTGAAACCAAAACCCTTGAGCTTGTGGCTCGGGGCGACTTTCGAATAAAGTTTGTAAAGTTTGCAAAGTTTGTGATTTTGAATAATTTTGTGAAGTTTGTGAGTTTGGGGCGAACTCTTGACCTGGTTGGACTATTCGAGCCGGTAAGGGCTTGGTCGAAGGCAGTCCAACTTAGTCTGAGGTCACCAAGTTTGTAGGTTCATGTTATGAACCAATTTTGTGAATCCGGTTCACCGAGAAGGTGACCAAGTTTGTGACCCGAGCTTGTGACTCAAGCTCAAGTTTGTGATTTCGTTCGCCCGGGCAAAGTTCGTGAGGTGACTGGCCAGTGAGGGTGATAAGGTGTCGGTGGGTGTATAAGTGAAGTTCTACGGACTATTATTTGCGGTCGACGGAGTGTCGGCAGGAGATCATACATGGCACATGAAGTTGGCTTTGGAGCCACCTGTATCCTTATTATGTTTGATGTTACTTTTCTGCTTTTGCTGCTTTACTCTTATTGTGTAACTGTTATGTGAAATTTATGCTTTCGCCCCTGTTTACTTACTAAGCATATAGCTTACCCATTCCTTTTGTTTTCCTTAGCAGGGGCCGACGCGGGGGCTTTTGGCTCGTATACTAGTATAGTTAGATTGGCTTGTAATAGTTGAATAGTTAGAATGTTTGTTTTTGTTTTGGTGGTTTGTATAAGGACCCTTCTTAGGGTCTATCTTCTGCTGGTTGTGATTGTAGTATATTAGAGTAGTTTGACTCGAGACTTTTGAAGATGTGAATATAACTTTTGGGATTGTATATATTGTATTTAGTGCTCTTTCGAACTTTAGGTTTTGAGTCCTGGCGCGAGCTAGGCAGGCGGCCCGCCGATACCCTTGGGTTCGCCCTTGGGAGAAGTTGGGTCGTCACACATATAGCTTACCCCTTTCCTTTTGTTTTCCTTAGCAGGGGCCGACGCGGGGTTTTGGCTCGTACACTAGTAATAGTTAGATTGGCTTGTATTAGTTAAACAATTAGGATGTTTGTTTTAGTTTTGGTGGTTTGTATAAGGACCCTTCTTAGGGTCTATCTTCTGCTGGTTGTGGTTATAGTGTATTAGAGTGGTTTGACTCGAGACTTTTGAGGATGTAAATGTAACTTTTGGGATTGTATATATTGTATATAGTGCTCTTTCGATTTATCTAGTTTTATTGCTTTAAGTTTTGAGTCCTGGCGCGAGCTAGGCAGGCGGCCCGCCGATACCCTTGGGTTCGCCCTTGGGAGAAGTGGGGTCGTCATAGGTGGTATCAGAGCTTAGGCTTCAGATCTCTGTAGTGTATCCTAGGCTAAAGTTTAGGATGCCGGACTGTGGGATTTGATTTGATTTGAAAGTTAAGCAATTGAGGGATAAAACCTATAGCTGCTTCGCGTGGTCTCTGCGCAGAGTGAGCCTGGATGAAGTGGCGAATAAGTATGAAGGACTAAGTGTTCGTTCGAGCATAAGTTATGGATCATAAATGTTATAGGCCTTAAATCTTTCTCATGGTATCTGAGGACTATAGATAGGTACGTCAGGTAGGAATTTCGATTGTAGATAGTTTACTCTTGGGAATGCAGCTCGAGATGTGAATTATCTTATTTCGGATTCTTGTGCCTGAGTACTCCAGAGTTTAGTACTTGAGACTAGCATTTTGAGAACATGAACAGGCTTTGTCTGGCTAGAGTGAGTACAAGATATCAACGGGCACCTTGGGGAGTGGAGTAAGAAACCGAACGAGGGTGATTTTCCCTGAGCGTGGGACGATAAGTCGCGTTCTTTCATTTTGTCCTTGCACTACATGTCATTTTACTTGTGGTATGTTAATACCTACATATATAGTACTGCAGTTCTTGACTTTGTCTAACTTGAAATGTCCCTTGGTGAATATGATGCATCATATTGTGTATATTTTGGCGTGACTTGTATATATATATGTATACATTTGATCTTTTGATTTTTTTTTTTTGAGTATTCCAACCCTTTAGTTCGTTGATTGGAATTTCGAGGACGAAATTGTCCTAAGTGGGGGAGATTGTGAGGCCCCAGTCCGATCGTAAGTCGATATTAGGGTTATTTGATATTTGGTTTGGAAAAAATAGGGTTTTATGGCTAGGAAGGAAACCCTAATTCGGTTAAGTTGGAAAATCCTAGTTTACGTATTATGATTATACGGTTCAAGCTATAATTTATATTCAGTAATCTAGTGTGTGCCTTGACATAGGTTTAGTAAGTTTGAATGATTAGCAAACCTCTAGTGTTGCAATATTAGAAAGTTTCAGTGGAGATTATTTATCGCCGTTTTTTCCACATTTTCTTATTAGAAAAGTTCCCCAGATAATTTTTATGAGTAAATATAGTTTTTAGATGATTTTTCTAGTATCGGTTAGTTTTGAGAAATTAAGAACGTATATCGGATTGTGGACCCACTAGTGCGAAAAGTTCGGAAAAATTCGGCAATAAGGTTAAGTTTCGGATACTGTGTAAAAATTTATCGGGTGTTAAGAGATAAGTAGAGTGTGTGAAATGATTGATGTGAGAGAGAAAAGAAAGGATAGGATTGCATTTATGAGAGTGACAAGTGTCACTTCCTTATTGGATTGAACTTAAGAAACACTATTCACATTTTTGACTTTTTTTGACCAAAGGATTAAATATCTCAAAAATCATTCAAAATTCACCATTTTTCTTTCTCCATAGCCGGCTCTCTCTCTCTCCCTTGCAAGAAGGAGAAAAAAAACCTCTTCAATCTTCAAGCTTTCCACTAGCAAATCATCTCAATCAAGCACATAAATTAGTTTCCTTTCCATACAACTTTTCTAGTTGGTGATAGTGGGTGGTTTAGTGAAGCTTTTTGGAAGAGCTAAGGTGTCCATCATCTTTCTCTCTCTTGTTATTAGGTGAGTGATGCTTAAACTTCCCTCCTATACTTAATGATGGTTATTTTGTGCCTAATGGTGGCTTGAGTAATGGAATATGTGATTTTTTCTTGATTTGAATGAGTTTTGGTGAAGTTTTTCGCATTTTATGATGATTTTTTCTGGTTTAATTGGATTATGATGGTGTGGTTGTTTAATGATGATTGGTAAAATGGTCTATATAGGCTCTAGTAGGTGCAAATTAGTGATAAATGCAATCAATTTTGGATTTGAAGAATTTCTGGAAAATTAGGGTTCTTGGTTTTGAACATTCTGTCCGAATTTTAGTCATAAGATAGAGGACGAATTTGGACTTTTTCTCAAAACATGAAAGTTGTAAGGTATTGATGAGTTTGAAGTGCCTGCAAAATTTCAGGGCATTTGGAGTAGTGTAGAGTGAGTTATGCATTTTTACTGTTGCTGTTCTGGGTGAACAGAATGTCCGAACTGCGATAGTAATTGTCTGTTTTGACTGGAATTGGTTTGGATTTTGTTGTTGGTGTCTTCTGATGAAATGTAGCTTGATGTCTTATGCTTTCATATATGCCTTTGGAATCAATGCTTTTGGACCTGTATAGACTGACTTGGACTGATTACAGTTTTGTGTGATTTGGGAACCTGCAATTACGGTTCTGGGTTGGTTTTCTGCATTTTTGACTTAGTTGTGCTAGGATTTGGACTGAGAGGCCTTCTACATTGTTGTATCCCCTTAAGTCCTGGATATAGTCCTGGATATCTCTGTAAATTTTCAGGATTAACGGAGTGGTATAACCTGAGTTATAAACGAAATACTCAGACCTGTTTTGACCGTCAAATTCTGTTCTGTTCTTATATCCGGACAGTTTACGACTGGAACTTTGGCTTCACGTCTGATTAGGTTACAAGCTGTTTGGGCTTGTGACCAAAACACCAAACTTATAGCTCTATATCAGAGCTTTCTAACGCCCTTGGAATTTCATGAATCGGATTTATAGAACCTGAGATAAAGCCGAGCAAATAAGGCCTGCCCGTGAAAATGACCATTTTCTGGTCAGATTTGTTTTGGTCCTGACGACCAACTTCTGTTCCGAATTTGGATTGCCAACCTTCATGAAAGTTGTTCCATTTGGAATGAACTATCTAACTGCCAATTTTCAGCTCTTTTTCCCATGTGTAGCATAGAAAACAGTTTGCACTCAAAACTGACCCTTTGTGCATTGGCCAGATTTCGTAAGTGATTGTGTTTGGTTCATTTGGGACTGAAGTCTCCAGTTTCAGTTCTGGATGTCTTCATAACATTTGTTGTTCATCCTTTAAGCTTTGATATGGCATCTCATACGCCTTAATCCGGTATTCGTAGCTCAACTTATGAGTAAACTAGAAACGAGTGTCAAATCTGCCGTTTCCGCTAACGGCCGTTTCCGTTTCCGTCCGTCATATTTACGTGCGCGCGTGTCGTGTTTGCCGTTTTGCTTGTTTTAGGCACGATAGTAGCCGTTTGCGATATTATGTGACACAATCTTCTATTTCAGACGGTGGTGAGCTGGGCGGAACTGGTGGAGCCCACTACTAGCTGTTCATTTCGATCCGACTTCGTGTTTTTGCTATTTCAGATTCTGAGTAAGTATTCAGGCCAGTTTGGTGTGTTTTCTTTGCTATGTGTTTGAGATGTGTGAAAAGGGTACTTAGGCGAGGGTGTACTTTATCGCACTCGACCTAAACCCTAATTTGAATGTATAATTGTACTTGGCATATGTATATGAACCTTTTGGAACCAAAACCCTTGAGCTTGTGGCTCGGGGCGACTTTCGAGTAAAGTTTGTGAAGTTTGCAAAGTTTGTGAGTTCGTGGGCCCGATCTAAGACCTGTTTGGACTATTCGAGCCGGTTAGGGCTTGGTCGAAATCAGTCCAACTTAGTCTGAGGTCACCAAGTTTGTAGGTTCATGTTATGAACCAATTTTGTGAATCCGGTTCACCGAGAAGGTGACCAAGTTTGTGACCCGAGCTTGTGACTCAAGCTCAAGTTTGTGATTTCGTTCGCCCGGGCAAGTTTGTGAGGTGACTGGCCAGTGAGGGTGATAAGGTGTCGGTGGGTGTATAAGTGAAGTTCTACGGACTATTATTTGCGGTCGACGGAGTGTCGGCAGGAGATCATACATGGCACATGAATTGGCTTTGGAGCCACCCGTATCCTTATTATATGATGTTGTTCTTTTCTGCTTTTGCTTTACTCTTATTGTGTAATTGTTGCTACGTGAATTTATGCTTTCGCCCCTGTTTACTTACTAAGCATTTAGCTTACCCCGTTCCATTTGTTTTCCTTAGCAGGGGCCGACGCGGGGACTTTTGGCTCGTACACTAGTATAGTTAGATTGGCTTGTATTAGTTAAACAGTTAGGATGTTTGTTTTAGTTTTGGTGGTTTGTATAAGGACCCTTCTTAGGGTCTATCTTCTGCTGGTTGTGGTTATAGTGTATTAGAGTGGTTTGACTCGAGACTTTTGAGGATGTAAATGTAACTTTTGGGATTGTATATATATTGTATATAGTGCTCTTTCGATTTATCTAGTTTTATTGCTTTAAGTTTTGAGTCCTGGCGCGAGCTAGGCAGGCGGCCCGCCGATACCCTTGGGTTCGCCTTTGGGAGAAGTGGGGTCGTTGACATTGCCCCTTGTTACCGGTCGTCTCGAGCCAGAAGCGGACTCGGTCGGGCGATTAGGGACCTGGGTGAACGTTTGGTATACTCGAGTATTACCTTTGTAGGTTGGTGGAGGTTGGTGGAAAATGATGCAATTTCAAATGAAAAAAAAAAAGGAAATGACAGGAGAACGAACGTATCTTTTCATGAATGTTACTATCGCTTTCCATTGTACATGTTTCTTGAATTATTGATACTCCATATTTAATGTTTTGTAAATGTTGTAATTGTTTCTGAACTTATCATTTGATTTATGACATCATTGAAAAGAAATATTGTTAAACCGATTTGATTACTGATTTTCTGGTTACTCGCTGAGCTTCTAGCTCACCCCAAAAATATTTTATTCCCCTCCACAGGGCTCAAGGCGAAGGAAGGGTTTGTAGTACTTGTGCACGTGATTGGATGGCCTATGTTTTGTACAATTTGGATTTGGAATTGTAGTAGTTGGGAATTGTTTCCGCTGCAATTGTGACATGTAATTATTGGAGACTTGGATGTATATTTGTGGACCATGTGATGTAATATTTGAGGTTTATTCTTGTAATTTATTTGAGGATTGTAGTGAACGACTGAGTCCCGGCGAGAGCTGGGCAGGCGGCCCGCCGAACCCTCTGGTTCGCCTTAGGGGGAGGTGGGGCCGTGACACTTTGGGTATTGGAGACTCTAGATTTCTGGTATACTCGAGTATTACCATTCCTGTTCCTGTTTGGCATTCGGGCCCGGTAAGGGATATGTTTAGTGAACGGAATTTTGGCGTAAGAGGGGTCTACGGATATGAGTGTTTCATTAAACGTTGACGGAGGGTCAACGAGGCTGGATCAAGTATTGCAACGGGGATTTGGCTCCTGAGAGTCACCTGTATCCTTTAAATTGTGGTGTTCATTCATTTCTCTTACTTGATGTGTATATGTGCCCTAAAAGTGTTTTCTCATGATTTATACTGTTATACTTTTGGTACCTCATTGAGCTTCTAACTCACCCCGTTCCGTTATCCTTGTTTTCCTTACAGGGAACAATCTTTTGGAACTTCGATGTTTTGAAAAATGAGTTGAGCTAGTTAGAAATTCTTTTGTTCTTTTGGCATAGCTCCTCGACAATTTGGAAACCCTAAATGTATCTTAATACAATATTTCCTTCTGGGTTTGTAAACTTACTTACTAATATGTATCTTTTAAAGTGTTTCCTCATGGTTATGTGGCATATGTATTTGGGAATGTATATTTTCTCATGTTAGACAAAGTTTAATTGTTTTTGGTTGGAGTTTGGACGAGTGCAAAGGTTGATCGAGGAAAGCAGAAATTTTGGGAGGCTACTTTTCACAGAATCCGGCCGAGTATCTGGCCAGTTCTTGGCCGGATATCTGGCCGGATATGCAGGGGAAATTTCAAATTTTTGGGTCGAGCTACTGCCTCCAATCCGACCAGAAACTGGCCGGATTGTGACGTGGCAGTCACTGTTCATCCGCAGTTTGTTTTCGTTCTTCGTTTCATTTTTTTTGGTTTATCGGTCGTTGTAGCCCTCGAGCACTGTATTATCTCTCGGAACAAGTATTTCAGGGTGTGATTAGCTTAGTAGTCCTGGCAGAACTGCCATTTCGTTTTGTTTTTCGTGGGAATGTTGTACCAAAGATTGATTGTATCTTCTAGTTCGGCTTAATTAGGTTCTGAATGTTTATCTTCTCGAAGTTCCTTTGAGCGTTTGGTAGGGTTTCCATTTGTTCCAGATCTGTAGACCCGGCGAGAGCTGGGCAGGCGGTCCGCCGAACCCTTTGGTTCGTCTTAGGGTGAGGTGGGGCTGTCACAGGTGGTATCAGAGCTGCTTCACGTGGTCTCTGCACGGAGTGAGCTTGGGACCAAGTGATGTTGTGGTCTCGCTCATGTGAATGAGTGTAAGGGACTAAGTACTCTTTTGAGCATAAGCTATGAATCACAGTGTATTATAGGTCTCAAAACATTATTCTGGTACTTGGAGACTATAGATACGTATGTCAGGTAGGAATTACAAATGTAGATGATTTACTCTTGGGACTGGCCAACTCGAGTGGTGAATTATCTTATTTTGGATTCTTGTACTCGAATACGAAAAGGGATGAAAGCCTAGGTTAGAAATGACTTGGGCGAATTAGAAATCTGATTCTGCGGAACTTTATATGATGTGTGGATGATTAACCCTGCCTAAGAGATAAATTGTGATTCTTGTAGATTACGGATGGAACCCTAGGGGGGGGAGCTTTTCGTTAGTTATTTTTGTACTCTTGGTCTAGTTCGTGGTGTGTACTATTGAATGACCTCTTACTTCCACAGGATTTCCTTTACTTGTATCTGACTGACTGTTATTGTGTGATTTGTTTGATATAGTCGTGTTATCTGTATATTTTCTTTTGAATTGATGCGGACGTATTATATATTTCTGATTGACTGACCTCGCTAGTTTGTATATTGTATTCGCGTCTCGAGTCTAGATTAGTTAATCCAATGGAAGGAACTTGTAGTGGACGAGGCTGGGGCCGTGGACGTAGGCAACCCTCGAATGAAAGGAGAAATTGGGAACCAATGCCTGAACCCAATCCTACACCTGGAGTGGATCCTAACGTTCAGGTAGCTGCGGCTGTCCAGCGCATGACTGATCTTTTATCTCACGTAGTAGAGCATCAAGGCCAAAACCCTATTTCTCAACCTGAAAACCCTGGTAACCATATAGAGGGGGAGGATAGGGCCCTCGAACGATTTTAGAAATTCTCCCCACCGAAATTCCTTGGAGGACCAGACCCTGATGTGGCCGAGTGGTGGTTAGAGAAGATGATTGATATTTTTGCGGCATTGCACTATACTGAGGAAAGACAAGTCACATTTGCTGTCTTCCAACTGGAGGGAGTAGCCCGTTCTTGGTGGAATGTAATAAGGTTGAAATGGGAGAGAGAACAAACACCGAGAACTTGGGTGAATTTTATGAGAGATTTTAACGCAAAGTACTTCCCACCTCTAATTCAAGAAAAGAAAGAAGATGAGTTCATTAGACTTCGCCAGAGAGCTCAGACTGTTGCCGAATATGAGTGCCAGTTCACTAGGTTTTCTAAGTTCGCTCCCGAGCTAATTGTGACTGAGCAAAGGAGGATAAGGTGTTTTGTCCAGGGCTTAAATGTTGAGATTCAGAAGGATCTAGCTGTAGCCCAACTGAATGCCTTCAGTGACGCGGTGGAAAAGGCTCAACGAGTTGAAAGCGCAAGGTTACAAGTTAGAACCTTTCAGGCGAGGAAAAGAGCTATTCCTGGAAGTAGCATGGGACAAGAGGATACGAGTACATCTCCCAAGCTTGGAAAGAGAACTGGAGGGTTAAGATTTCCTGGAATGTCAAGTGATGCTTCACAGAGAGGCTTGGGCTCTGCTTCCCATGGTCCCTGCGGGTACAGTGGAAAGCCGAATCACACGGAGGATGTCTGCTGGAAGAAAGGAAGAAAATGTCTACGTTGCGGGAGTGCAGATCATCAAATTGCTAATTGCCCAGGCCGATCGCGAGAAGGGAGTGGGAATTGACAATCAACCAAGACCAACTCTAACCAGTCGAAGGGGGAAGGGACTGGACCGAAGGTGTCGGCTCGGGTGTACTCCCTACAGTCACATCAAACCCCTGACCCATCTGAGGACGTAAAAAGTACGATCCGCCATTTACGTTAGATTTTATAGATCCCAGTGGTAAGAAAATTTCGAGGATGAAATTTCTTTAAGGGGAAGAGAATGTGAGGACCCGTAAATTTTCTTTATTTCATAATATTTTATTTTATTTTCTCGCATGCATTTTTTTCATTATACCCTATTATATTGATTTTTTAGAGATTTTTATAAGTGAGTATAGGTTTTAAATCATTTTCATAGTGTAAGTTATTTCATGATAAGTTTGAAGTGCATTGTAGACGTTGGACCCGCTAGTTCGCTAAGTGCAATAAGTTTTAGCGATTAATTGAAATTTTGTATTAAGTGATATTATTTTACAAGGTACTAGGGGATGATTAGAGGTTAGTTATCTAGATTAATCTTGGTAGACAAAGGGATATGAATAAACTTAAGAAAGGCCAAGTGTCATGAAACCATTGGATGGAAATTTCGACCAAATTTCTTTACCTTTACTAAATATCCAATCTTGACCAAAATCATCTTCATTTTTCTTGTGCCTTGGCCAACTTTTGGAGAGGAGAAAAGAGAGGAAATACTTCATCTTGTACTTCAATCCCTTGCTTCAATCTTGATTTCCAACCATTGAAATTGTAGATTACTCCATCAAAGTTGCTTACTAAGGAGGATTAAAGCTTCTAGTGGAGGGATTTGTGAAAGGAAAGCCCTAAGTTATCATCTTTCTTGAGGTGTCAAGGTACTTTGCGTACAAACTTCCTCTTTGTTCATGCTAATGTCAAATTAGTGGTTTTTAGTGGCTAAATATGCTATTTTATGGAAGATTTTATGGTTTGAGGTAGAGTTAGCTAAATTTCAGATTTATTGGTGAATTTTCTTCCCTCATATGATAATTATTGGTTGGACATGGAATGATGGCTTGATATGGTGTAAAATGAAGTTTTTATATGTTAGTTGTGTGAGGACTCACAAATTTATCTATTTTAAAAAACTCCTATTATTAGTTTATTTAAATATTTAATTGCCCGTTTATCTCGAATATTTCATTTCAATCTTTTTAGACCCAATTACCTGGAGCTATGGCTCACGTGTATTTTTAAAATGACTTGTTTCAAAATTTAAAATTTTGAAAGCCATTAAGTGAGAATAGTGAATACGCGATTGGAGTCAATAATCGATTCGAGAATACAATAAGCTTAAAAAATTGGAGACTTGTACATTAGCCTTTGAAGTAGGTATTTTTATGTTTAAGTGTTCAATTATTAGTTAGTGATACTATCATTATAAGAATTTCTTGAAAATTTCACTTTATCGCGCACAAATCGGAAGTACGCGTTTTTACGCGCGCGATTAATTGAGGGACTTTAGACCTTTATTTTTAGACCATTAAGAGTGAATAATAATAGTGATAAGGGAAGTACATTAGAGGTTTAGTGGACAAGTGAAACAAACCCGAGAAGAAATGGGCACGAAACGCGCCCGTACGCGCACTATTGAGAGTTGACTTTTGTGCCACATTAATGCCACAACTACCAAGCTTGCCCAAGAAGCTTTACCATCAGCAAACCCTCATCTCTCTCATCTCTTATCTCTCATTTTCGTCCAGCCACCAAGAAGGAACAAAGGGAAGGAAAAACTTCATCTTCTAGCTTCCATTTCACTCCCAAAACCTTCACAAATCATCTCACAACTTCCACTTCACTTGGAGAGCAATTTCAGCTGAGGGAAAGGCATCATCTTGCTGGTTTTTCTTGGGTCTTGGAGGTGAAAAAATTTCTGGTTTCATCTCAAAAACTAGGAGATAATCATCTAATCTTCTAGTCTTGGTTTTAGTGGATGGATCTTTGATATGAAGCGTGTAGCTTCATGTGGGTATTGTTATTTGGATGAAAAATGTTGGAGTGGGCTCTATGAAATCCCACAATGGATATATTGGACTGATTTGGTGATTATAAGTGGTGTTTGTGTTAATTAAGTGGTAAACAAGGTGAGATTAGTTGGAAAATTGAAAGGAAAGTTGAGGAAAATTTCGATTGCTAGCTGTCCAGTTCTGTCCTATTTTTGCCGTGACCATTAGTGCACTTTTTTGTGGTTCAAATGACTGGATTTTGATGTAAATGTGTAATATAGGTTGTGTAGAAAGTTTCATTAAAAAATTTCATGATTTGGTTGGCCAAATGTTGTGTTTTCGGAAGTCAGCAAAAACTGGAAATTTTCCCGTAACTGCTCTGGCAGTGTTTTTGTTTTGGCTATAACTTTTTGGTTCGACGTCGAAATCGAGTGCCGTTTGCGGTACTAGAAAAGACATTCCCAACTTTCCACCAGTATAAAATGCACGTTCTGATTCCACTAGAGTAGTCCATACCAATCGTTTGAACATGACTGTCCCGTTTCGCATCTACACTGGAAGCTCTGTTTTGAGTAGCGAATTGATGCTCAAATATGAGCTAGCTGTGGACAGATTTTGAAAATGATTTCTTCTAAGAAATTGTAGTTTTATGAATCCAGTTTTGAACGCCACTAACCACGCTCGATTCCAATTTGAATTGAGTGAGTTGTGGCTGAAATCCGAAACTGACTCAATGATTTGAAACCCTCTTTTTGGCTAGTAAATGTCTAAATCTTGATTGGGACTTGTTATTTCGAAATTCTTGGTGTTAATCACCTATCAAATGCATCTTGGATGTTTTTTAGACATTATCTGCACAAAGGGACCGTGTTTGAGACATTTTTGTTGGCCAAACATTTTGAAAACGAAAAACTCATGTATAAGACAGATTTCCCTTGGAAATTTGGAAACTTTGGTGATTTGATTAACCAACTTCCCGTACATATTTTTCTATGAACTTTTACAGAGGAATAGTCCTTATATGTTAGTATAATACTGCCAAGTTTAGTGCCATTCCGAGTCCATTTCGATGTTCAACCAAAGTCCCAAAGTCCGTGATTTAAATCTGAAAAATTGGCCTAACGGTCTCACTTTTCAGTAACTTTGAGCCGCCATATCTTGGTGCTCAAAACTCTAATTCTTGTTTCGCTTATTTTATTTTAAACTTTGATTGTAACTCTAATTGAGTTCCAAATTTTAGAGGCTAGTTCGCATTGTGTGAATTTTTCCGAATTTCCAAACCTTGTCGAAAATCAACCCAAATCTGTCTTGACTTTCCAAAACAGCAACTTTGGGCTAAATTTTGAATATCTTCCAATTATAATCATGGAAAAGTGTCTTCTAGGAACTTTTAGTACTTTGGAAGTAGTTTCTAACGGTACCAAGTTTTCCAATTTTGCACATATGAAGAGTGAGATACGATTTTTTAAATATTGAACCTCAAATCGAAAATTTTCAAACTTGACGGGAATAGAGTTTTTGAAACTCTTCCCTATCCTTCAATACTAATTGACCATTTTGGGCTTGTCTTCATAAAGGAAATCAGTTTTTCCTTGTGTTAATAAACACTACTTTTGAACCTTGAATTTTGAGCAAGTAAAGCCCCATTCTATGATATTTTCTAGATTGTACAAGTGTAAAATCCCTCTCTTGACAAGAAAGAAGTTTTAAGTGATAGTGTGTAATAGATAACTATTGTTTGCTCAGGTGCTCAAGGAGACCTTCACGAGTATCTCGAGGGAAACATTTAAAGGCTTGTTTACGCACTCACTCTCTTATTTTGATTGGTGAGTGTCAAGTTGTAAGGATCGAAAACAACCTAAGAGGGGGGGTGAATTAGGTAGTTTTAAAAGCTAGCCAAAATATAAATAACTTTTTCTGAACTAGCCCTCTTTTTTTAAAGAACCAGACCAAGGAACAATTTATGATAAGGCGGAAGTAATTTAGAGCAGAAGAAATAAATAGTTAGTGTTGCAAAACTGTGAATAAGAAGATGGAATAGCAAACCAAATTTCAAACTCGACTAGAGTTTGAATATCCCTTTATATTGTAAGCTTCTTCAAGTTGATTCAACAAACAACCAATCTCTTGTGTATACGGGAAGGATCACTTCCTCCTTGCCTCAAGATACACTTGATCAAGCAAGGAAGTTTTACAATCACTCGAATAACCCTCACAGAGCTACACTATAGAAGAAATTGAATCACACTTGAAAAGCTAAAAGAAGATCACACAACTAAGAGTACAAATCTTCTTTTTGGAGTATTCTTATGCTTGAATCACTCAAGATCTGATGTAGACTTAATGTGTATCAGTGCTTTTGGTGGTTGACTTTTATCCTATTTATAATAGACCAAAAATATCTTCAATTAAAGCCACCAACGGACACAAGGCAGCTGAAGAGTTAACTAGCCGTTAGTAGTGTCGGACGTCCGGTAGGCTGGTTTTGTGCGTCCGAACGCAGGTAATGAGTTCAAGAAATTTTCTTGAAATCTTTAGGACGTCCGGCAGCATCAGAATATGCATCCGACCATATGATGTAAAACTTGGAATCCTTCATTGATTCTTTCGGACGTCCGGTGTTTCTAATGTTTGTCGATCGAAATGTTGCAAAGATTTTTGGACGTCCGGTGCTCAGGTATTGTGCGTCTGATCGAGGTTAGAGATCTTAGAAGTGCTGACTTATCAGCTTCGGACGTCCGAGGATAGGTTCTTTGCGCGTCCAAAGATACTAAATGTGACAGCCCCACTTTCCCCTAAGGCGAACCAAAGAGTTAGCGGACTGCCTGCCCAGCTCTCGCCAGGACAAACGGTGCAGTATAGAGCGATCTTTCACGTTCCGGAACTTATAACGCGCGCAAATAAGGCAAAAGGGCAAAATAACCCAAAATAAAAGAAAATGAAACCCGGAGTCGGCCATGAATAGTAACCGACTCGTCCGAACCCAACCAAACATCGAATTACATATACCCCATAACATTTAGCCTTTACAAACCAAAATGACATTTAAAAGTGATACAAAAGTCACTACATATATGGTTTGCCAAAACAAAAGTGAAAACGGCCCTAATGATACATTTAGGGTCCCATGTTATATACAATACAAAAGAGTCATTCATCTAGTTCATTTGGCAACCATTTATCAAAATTCATTCCAAAAGAGTCATATTCCTGTAAGGAAAACAAAAGGAACGGGGTGAGCTAATTGCCCAGTGAGAATACAACTCAAGCAACCAAGTTCATGGATACATCAAGCTTAACAGTCCAATTTACCAAAATAAATAAAGCCACACATTAATAATGAGGATAAAAGGATACGGGTGGCTCTCAAGAGCCCTTTTCCTCGTTTGAATTCTTGATCAGGTCTCATTGACTCTCCGTCAATGTCTGAAAGGTAACCAACCGTAGACTCCTCTTAACTTCCATTCCCTTCCTCCTAACATTCCTCAACCGGGCCCGAAATCCAAACACTTGCATTGTGGTATTACTCGAGTAAACCGGAATCAAGAGTCTCTCATACTACAAGATTCCCTATGATGTTGCCCCAAGGCACATTAATTGTCACGACCAAGCCCTCGCCGGCTCGATTCAATCAATAACCAATGGGGTTGAGCTCATGGATAATATTTGAAGTCATGTATTTCATTTCATATAACATTTCATATAACTTTCCAATAACATGCGGAACAATATGTGAAAGTGATAAAGTACACTCTCACCTGGATCAATCAACATTCAACATCTCAAGTACAAAGATCAAAGCCATGTAATAGCACATAAGTGAGTAGTACACTCACCAAGCTAGCACAATGTGGTTTCAAACACTTTAGTCAAAAGAACGTTGTGCACCACCGTCACGCCCTAAAAACATGCAAACAAATACAATGAGACTCGATAACGAGTCATAAACCAAGGCCAAACATGACCCCAATAAGGTTCCATAAACATTTACAAACAATAGAGGAAACCAGAAATTAAGAAAGGGCTTTAACTAAGGCCTTGATATGAAAACCGGATTTGACCTCATAATGCGGTAATGGCACAACTCTCACTACAATTATCGGATGGGGGTGTAAGACCCACCATTTCGAAGCCAAGAAACAGAACTACAACAATGTAGAAGGTCACTCAATCCAGTTCCTAACACAACTAGGTCAAATATACGAAATACTATACCAGAATTCCCAAAACAGGTTTGCAAAACGCAGAAAACTGTAATCGGTATATCTCAGTCCATACAAGTCCAAATGCCGAAATTCCAAAGGCATATGTTAGCTAAGACATTCAGCTACATTTCATCAGAAGACACCAACTTCAAAATCCAAACCAATTCCAGTCAAAACAGGCAATTTCTATCGCAGTTCGGACATTCTGTGCACCAAAAACAGCAACAGTAAAAACGGCATAACTCACTCTACACTCGTCCAATTGCCCTGAAATTTTTCAGGCACACTAAACTCATCAATACCTACAACTTTCATGTTTTGAGCAAAGTCCAAATCGGCCTCTAGCTATGACCTAAATTTTCGGACAGAATAGGGGTTCATGAACCCTAACTTTGCACATTTCATTCCAATTCCAAAATTGGTTGCATTTAACAACAATTCACACCCACTAGAGTCATTTCCAACCATTACAATTCATCATACAAGCCCCCAACATCAAGATCCTATTAAACCAGAAAAATTCCCAATAAAATAAAAACTTCACCAAAACAAGCCAAATCAAGAAACAAATCATATATTCCTTCACTCATGCCACCATTAAGCATAATATAACCATCATTAGGTATAGGGGAGAGGTTGTAGCATCACTTACCAAGAAACAAGGGAAAGAGAGATTGTGGACACCTTTGCTCTTCAAAACAACTTCACTACAACCCTTACTAGCACTAGAAGATAGGATTTTATGGAGTGGAATCTTGTTTATTCGGTTGATTTAGATGATTTGCTAGTAGAAAGCTTGAAGATTGAAGAGTTCTTCTTCTTGCAAAAGAGTGAGAGAGAGCCGGCCAAGGAGAAAGAAAAATGAGGAAATTTTGTGAATTTTTGATATTTAATCCTTTGGTCAAAAAAAGTCAAGAAAGTGAATAGTAATTCTTAAAGTCCAACCAATGAGATTGTGACACTTGTCACACTCATTAAATGCATTCCTATCTTTCTTTTCTCTCTCACATCAATCAAATCACCTCCTCTATTTATCTCTTAACACCCGATAAATTTAACACAGTATCCGAAACTTAACCTTATTGGCCGAATTTTTCTGAACTTTTCGCACTAGTGGGTCCCACGTCCACTATTTACTCTTAATTTTTCAAAAACTCTCCAATACTAGAAAAACCATCTAAAAACTATAACTGCTCATAAAATCCACCAAGAAAATATTTCCAAGCCAGAAAATGCAGAAAACATGCCATTAAAGGGGAAAAACCCTAGGGAAAAAATATGAGGGAAATACGGGTTCTCACACTAAACGGTTATCGGACGACCGATAGGATGTATTTGTGCGTCCGATAGATGTTTTAGCATATGCTTGGCCTTTGAACCTGTCTTGCTCCATTTTCTGACCAAAAACAAACTTGAAAAACATTAGTTTTATCCACTTGTTTTGTAATCATCAAAAGGTACGATCAAAGATAAACAATCTCCCCCTTTTTGATGATGACAAAACAATGGATGAAGTGAGGGAATTTTGATATAGTTTCCCTTTACAACTCCCCCTCAGAATGATATCCACATCCCTTCAGTGACTCCCCCTCAGAAAATTTTCATACCCCATAGAAAAATTTACTTGACTCCCCCTCACATATAGATCAGATTCAGAAAAATTTACTTGACTCCCCCTCACATATAGATCAGATTTATATCCTGATTCCATCCATGTTTCTCCCCCTTTTTGTCATCATAACAGCAATATCCATATCAGAACCAAAATTAATCAAAACTGAGATCAGAGCAGCAACAAATGACAGCAATTTACAAGGAACTGACATAAACAGACAAGAGAGATAGCTAACAACGGATTTAAGACATCCATTTAAGATAAGAGAGACAACATCCATTTAAGACATGAGAGACACAACCTTAATATAGAAACATCTTCCAACAATGGATAGCTAAATATTTTTACAGACCAGTAGAGGAGTAAACTCAAAATTAACAAACACACCAGATGTCTTTTAAGAGCAAAATATGCAAAAGAGAATTATTGAGAACTACTCATGAAGTGCAGTGGCCTAGTAGTGCCTATATGGTGATCTTGGATGATCCAGGCCTTCTCCTAGTCAGACGAAATTGCTCAGGATCCACATGATCTTCCTCTTCAGTATCTTCAGCATCAACTTCAGTCGCCTCTTTAGAGATGGGAGCTTTTCCTTTATTCTTGGGCTGAGAACTGGAGGCATGAGCTTCTGGAGTATCTTCAGTACCAGGAGTGCGCTCAGTAGGCTCAGTTCTGGGCTCTTTTTGATAAGCATGTTCATTGTTCACAGGAGTAGGAGGCACAAGAAGATTTCATTTTTCAATGAAGGAAGCCTGCTGGTCAGGTGTCATGGTTGACATTAGACCATCTTCAATGAGCATAACATGTTGCTTGAGGTCTTCAAGCAACGTGATAACCTCAGAGTTGTATACAAAGGACTTGTTAGCTGATTTTCTAAGGTGAATGGTGAAATGAGAGATATACATGGATTGATCCCGAGAGGTCCTAGGAGTGACTGGAGTTTCGTGAAGGCTTTTTCTTCTGAACTCTGACAGAGGTTCCTTGTGACACCAGTGACCCTAAAAAAACTTCAAATTTTTTCGTTCAAAATAGGCCTTTGAGAAAACAGTTGAGGCACTATCTCTAGGAGACTTTCCAGTGAAGGGAATTTCAAGGTGAGCAAAGATGGGAGTCAGGAATTTTTCATAGGAAAACTTCCTACGACTGTCGGTACTAATCTTAAGCAGGAATTTGCACATCACAAAACCAAAATCGATTCTAATCTTTTCCACAAAACAGTAAAACGGATACAATTCCATTTTGTTTGCATCGGTTCTGTGACCATCAGTGGGTACCAACAGATTGAAAATAATGGTGAAGATAATCAAGTTCTGAGGACTGAGATCCTATAATCTCGCCTCAGCAGAAGTGTTGAAGTGAGTACGAAAGTAAGTCATTAACTTGGAGATGTGAAAATGATGGTAAGCAGAGGGGAATTCTTCATATGAAAAGAAATTTGCAATTTTTCCTTTGAAACCATCTTCAATCTTAGTTTTCAAAACAGAGTTAATGACATCAGGAGTTAAAGTGATATCAACAGAATTGACTCTAGAGATAAGCTCGGTGTGTGAGTTTCCTTTCCTAAGATTTGCAAAAAACTGGTAAAACATGTCAGGGTAGAAGGTGTGTGGGATAGTCAGGAGGTGAGTCCATTTTTGGAACTCAAAAAGCTTAAGCATAGTTTCTAAATCAATCTTACGAAATTCATATGGAATGACAGACCTCTGAATGATGAATCCTTTTTGAGAGATTAACTCAAATCTATCTCTGGCCTCGTCATCAATGAACTTTGGCAGGGGTGTAGGTTCTTTGACAGGCTGAACCTCTGGTTCCTTTGAAGTGCGTTTCCTTTTTGCACTTTGTTTGGCAGATGACCCAGTAGTCTGAGCACCAGACCTTGTCCTAGGTGATTTTCTGGTAGAGGGTTCAAGTGTTTGCTGTTCCTCAACAATTTGTTCCTCAGTTTGATGTGCTTCCACTTGTACAGGAGATGAATCAGTAGTTGGAGCATCCTGTATCTTCTTTGCAGGTTGCTTTGCCTTTCCACCACGAGTCCCTGTCCTCTTTTTGGATACCCTGGTGGAACAGCCTCTAAATGTGCGTCTAAATGTGCGTCCGACACTTGTTGAACCGCCTCTAACTCTCACCATGATGTAATGCAGATGATTCTTAAGATGCAGTGTAGTGCAGATGCGTGTCAAATTGACTACTAGTGCGTTAAGAGCTGCAGAGGATGCTTGAGATGATTACAGGTAATGGATTTGGAAAAGTTAGGGTTTCTAGTATGAATTGGGAATTATGAGGCAGTTGGGAGTTATGGGGTGTTATGAGTGAAGTAAAACGGTCAATGGAGGTGTAATGAAGTTGGTTGGATCGATTCCTTGGAACTTGAATGTGGGAGAGACTAATTTGAATTTTGAATTTGAAGGAGAACCGAAGGGTTGCGTCCGAGTCTAAGAAGGTAACTGAACTGAATGAAGTGGATGGCTTCTTTATAAGACGCAGTAAATTGAGTGTCGGACGGCCGAACGAAGTGAAGCGTCCGACACAATCGTCCGAACAAAAATTTCCTGGGGAAACTGATGAAGAACACTGTCGGACGTCCGTTCTAACACATCGGACGTCCGATGGAAGTTTTTAGAGAACTTTTTCACAGATGCCCAGTTTTGTTCTAAGATACACAAACTGGTCCAGTGGAAGGGATTTTGTGAAAATATCAGTAATTTGATTTTTCGAACACACATATTGAACGCAGATTTCTCTCTTTTGAACAAGATCACGAATGAAGTGATGCTTTATGTCTATGTGCTTTGTTCTAGAGTGCTGAATGGGATTTTTTTTATCAAATTTATGGCACTAGTGTTATCACAATACATAGGCACACATTCATATATTAGTCCGAAATCATTCAATGTGTTTTTCATCCATAACAGTTGAGCACAACAAGCACCAGCAACAATATATTCTACTTCAGTTGTAGAAAGAGAAATAGCATTTTGTTTCTTGCTGAACCAAGATACTAAGTAGTTTCCAAGAAAGCTACATATTCCTGATGTACTTTTTCTATCAACTTTACAACCACCGAAATCAGCATCAGAGAATCCACTCAATGGGAGTTCATTACACCTAGGATACCAAAGACCAAAATTCAAGGTTCCTTTTAGATATCTAAGAATTCTTTTTACTGCATTCAAATGTGATTCTTTTGGACAGGACTGAAAACGAGTACATAAGCATACAACAAACATGATATCTGGTCTACTAGCAGTTAAGTAAAGCAGACTACCAATCATACCTCTATATTTCTTTTCATCAACTTTTGTACCTTCTTCATCTTTGTCGAGCTTGGTAGATGTGCACATAGGTGTTCCAACCTGCTTTGAGTCCTCCATTCCAAATCTTTTGAGCAGCTCTTTGGTGTATTTTGTTTGATTGATAAACGTTCCTTCTCTGGTTTGAGCCACTTGGAGTCTAAGGAAGAAATTTAATTCTCCCATCTTGCTCATTTCAAACTCTTTTTGCATTATTTTGAAAAATTTCTTGCACAAGTTCTCATTTGTAGCCCCAAAAATAATATCATCCACATATATTTGAACAATTAGAAAATCACGTGAACTATGTTTAGTGAAAAGAGTAGTATCTACAATGCCTCTTTTGAACCCATTCTCAATCAAAAAACCACTCAAGCGTTCATACCATACTCTTGGAGCTTGTTTTAATCCATACAAAGCTTTTGAGAGTTTAAAAACATGGTTTGGATAATTCTCATTTTCAAAGCCAGGGGGTTGATCAACATAAACTTCTTGATCTATAAAATCATTTAGGAAAGCACTTTTAACATCCATTTGAAATAATTTAAAATTTTTGAAACATGCAAAAGCTATAAACATTCTAATAGATTCTAGCCTAGCTACGGGTGCAAATGATTCATCAAAATCAATTCCTTCTTCTTGAGTGTAACCCTTAGCTACCAATCTGGCCTTGTTTCTAACTATCTCACCTTTGTCATTCATTTTGTTTCTAAAAACCCATTTAGTGCCAATAATAGGATGATTTTGTGGTCTAGCAACTAATGTCCAAACCTTATTTCTTTCAAATTGGTTTAACTCCTCTTCCATGGCCAAAATCCAGCTCTCATCATTCAATGCATCAACAACATTTTTGGGCTCAAAATGTGAGACCAATGCAAAGTTATCTATTAATTGTCTAGAGGAAGAACGTGTTCTGACCTTTTCAGATGGATCCCCAATGATAAGTTCCTTAGGATGATTTTGGACAAATTTCCAGGCTCTTGGAAGATCATTAGGAATCGCAGTGTCACTGTCATTGTCTTCTCTAGCAGGACTGTCTTGATTTTCATCTTCCTTTGAATCATTTTCTGATGGAGCTGTGCCTTGATTGCTGATTGTTAGCTTCTTTAATTCTTCTCGAACACCTGCATCATCATCTTCACCACAACTCATGGAAGTGTCACCATTAGATTCATCAAAGGTGATATGTATATCTTTTTCTATAACCAGAGTTCTACGATTATAAACTCTAAAGCCTCTCTTATTTTCACAATATCCCAAGAAGATCCCCTCGTCAGATTTTTTATCAAACTTACCAAGATGCTCCTTGATGTTCAGAATGAAGCATTTACAACCGAATACTTTAAAATAACCAACTACAGGTTTTTTATCAAACAACTGCTCATATGAAGTTTTGTTCAAGATTAGTCTTAATAGAACTCTGTTCATGGTATAGCATGCAGTGTTTATAGTTTCAGCCCAAAAGTACTTTGGTAAATTGCACTCACTAAGCATGGTTCTAGCGTCTTGAAAACTCATGTGTAATGCCATTGTTGTCACAAAATTCTGGAAATTCACAAAAATGAAATTTTGTGCCATTGTCACTTCTTATTTTTATGATTTTCAAACCAATCAGATTTTGAACCTTGGCAAATAGGGAAACAAAGTTTTTGAAATCATCATCTTTATGTGCAAGAAACATCACCCAAGTATATCTAGAATAGTCATCAACAACAACAAAACAGAATCTCTTGCCACCAAGGCTTGTGGTTTGAGTTGGACCAAAAAGATTAAGATGTAGGAGTTCTAAGGGTTTTGAGATAGAAACACATTTTTTTGGTTTAAAGATACCTTGACTTGTTTTTCAAATTGGCAAGCATCACAGATGCGATCTTTACAAAAATTGAGTTTTGGAATCCCTCTAACCAGGTCCTTTTTGGAAACCTCTTTTAGCAAATCCATATTGAAGTGACAAAGCCTTCTGTGCCATAACCAGGGATCCTCATTTGCTACTTTGAGACAACTAAGACTGGAAGCATCAGCTTTTTCAAGAATCACCACATAAATATCATTAACTCTTTTTCCTTTGAAAATAATGTTAAACTTTGAGTCAAGAACAAGGCATTGATGTTTCTTAAATAACACGAGCAGGTTCCTATCACATAATTGACTAACACTCAACAAATTGTAACTCAGGTTGTCGACTAAAAGAACATTATGAACAAAAGTTTGACCATTCTTACCAACATCACCAATTCCAACAGTTTTGGCTTTATTATCATCTCCAAAAGTAACCTTTCCACTTGTTTTTGGCTTGAACTTGATGAACTGTGATGCATCACCAGTCATATGTCTTGAGCATCCACTATCTATGAACCATTTTGATTCTTTAACAATGTTCACCAGGTTCACCTACACAGTAGTCCACAATATAATG
>NW_020863693.1:0-20738 GCF_003713205.1 Coffea eugenioides
AGTAGCTCTCATTGTAGTTCCTTCATGAACGATGAAAATCAAGGGGCTCAAAGTCAAATTTTGAGTAAAATTAAGGCTGTTCATTTGATTCATGCTTCTAAACTAAAGCAGGGAAATACCACCTTTTAAGTGGACTCCAAATATAGTTCTTTTTTTTTTTATAATGATAGACTAATATAGTTCTTGAATTCTCAAAATCAAAGTCCAAGTAAAATTATGGCTGTTCATTGGTTCATGCTTTTAAACTAAAGCAGGGAATTATCCACCTTTTAAGTGGGGTCATAAGTACTTCACACAGAGGCATCATAGACAAATATTATTGTAATCAACTGTTTCTTTGCACACACAAGACAAAAAAGTCTCGCTACTTTTGTGCAGTACATTTTGTTATTGAGTTTCTAGGTCTTAATGCTTTATTGATGCAACTAACAAAGACTTAACAGAGGTGCAAATTGATCAGACTTTCGAACATGGATCAAAGTTAATTTTAAACATACCTTCAAATATCTCTGGCCTCCTCAGGAGCCAAAATCAAATTGATTTGAGAGTCCTTATGTGAGTGTGCACAATTGATTGTAGTCAATCTAACTTCTTCTTCTTTTTTCCCTTTTTGGGAGTTTGGTTTCTTTTTTTTTCAAGTAAAGCAACTAGGACTATTTCAAGTCAACTGGAATTTGAATTAATTTTGACTGTTTAATATGCCTTCTGTCTTATCATAGAGTAATCTTTGTTCATCTAGCTTAGTCTTAGCAGTAGACTCGTAACTTTAACTCAAAAGTTGATCCCAGTAGGTATGAGAAAATATCTAATAGGAGTAACGCCCATCTCCTTTTAATCCGGTACAGTGAAACTTATATATAAATGAAAAATCAAAAAAGAACCTGAAGATTTTGAAGCATTCTTAAGACTGAACTGCACCTAACCCTTGAGTGATGCCTAAAGGTTACTTAAACTGATTCCCAAAATTTTCTTCTTCCTCCACATCTTTCTTAGGGTACTTTCTATATCCTTTGTACCTGAATTTTTCCTACCTAGAATTATCAAACAAGTCATCAAGATACCAACAACTTGGTGCTGCATAACCTGAATAGAAAGAAAGTATATCATTCGTGAGACGGAATTTTCTGTATCCAATCTAACTAACATTGGAAAAAGCCCTTGTGCCTCAACTATATGTTTGACTTTTAGATCTTGAACCTGAATCTTTGTATTTCCTTCCCTATTAAAACTTCAGAACTTCCCAGAAACACATGAAGTGTATGTGTGACATATTAGTTCAACACATAAGTCTATATTTAAGCTCAGATGAACTTTTGTGGAGATCATATTGGCAGAAAGTTAATCCATATGATCATTACATTTTTGTAAAAGAATTATTTCAGATTGTTGCTCTTTAATCACTATTATTCAGTTATTGCAGCTATTTAAGTCACTGGTCATAGTCTACTTTTGATTTTAAAAAGAAAAAGGTCAGTAAGTAAATCAAGTCTTCCTGTCAATGTATGACACATATGCACACAAGAACAATTTTGTTGATATATCAATGTGGTTTCAGAAAAAAAAAAGCCCTAAAGAACTAAAATAGCTCAAGGGTAAAAGACTAAAAGATGAAATTATGTACCAAGAAGATCCTTTTGTCAATGTTCACTCTCCTACCAAGTTGCTATCCATCTTGGGATGCACCCTCAAAAAATCAGGCCAAACTCCCCTCCATTTTATCGGAGAAAATGCTCTCAATTACACCCAAATGAAATGATTTTGAACCATATGTGACTATCAAAAGTAATTCATCATGTGCTTGATTTCTTATAAAAGTTATACAAAAGATTGAAATAAATTTGATTAAGTGTTACCACTAGTTGAATCATTAACAATTCATGATACCTATGACCCATATTTTTCACCATCAAAATCTTTCATTGCAAATTGAATGATAAAACATTCTCAAATGGGTATTATTTTTAAGTATGCTTAAGTACTGAATATTGACATAATTGGTGATTTTCAAAATTTGTTTTCTATTTATATATGAGTAAATGAACAGATAATTGGAGAAAATAGTAACGAGATGCTCAACCCTCAAAACTCACCCTTGCAAATCCAAAGAGAGAGAGGCCTATATAGTTCCAGGTACTAAAATGGAAAAAGAAAATTCACAGTAATAGTCTATGTAATTTTAAAAGGATTAATCTTTCCTACACTGACAGTGTATACACTATCAGCGTTGGATGAATAACAACTATGCAAAATTTGAATTTGAAATTCAACTTTTGCACACATGTCATGAATCCAACGATGATAGTATATACACCGTCAATGTAGGAAAGATTTACTCATTTTAAAATCCAAATAGAAGTATTTATGATTTTGAGATATATAAAAAATGTCAAGACACAATTTATATCTTACACAAAAAAAATTATTGTGGATTTTTTCCTTTATTTTTCCTTCCTTTTCTTGTTGTTATTTGAATATATTGATTCTCCTTCCAGTGACAATGAAATACATTTTCTACACGAACAGGTCTAAATTCATGCCACGTGTTCTGGTCTAAATTAATATGACTTATGGCACTTCTAAACCCCCTCATATAGACAGCATATGAAACATTAATTCCATAATAGTGACTATCTAGCACTAATGTCTACAACGGTAGGCAGAACCTTGATATTGAAAGATCACCAAATCAAGAATCCATTTATCATAAAAGCACTAAAATATCGCAATATACCAACTTCAAGCCAAAAAAGACAAAATGTTGCAATATAAATTCGAAAAGCGATTAATGCATTCACAAGACTATCATAATTAATTATCACAATAATTAGTAATAATTAATGAACTATAAATTAATTATTAGTTAGTCAAATAATTAGTGAACTCTAATACTGGAAGTTTAGTGACCGACGAAAACTGCGTACCGTGGATGAGCGAGAAGAGACTGCCGTTGGGGAAATAATCATATACAAGCAGACGTTCCTCCTTAGCCTGGAAATAAGCTCTAAGCGGGACCAGATTCGGGTGCCTCAGCCGTCCGATAACTTCCACGTGTCTCCGAAACTCCTCAATCCTAGGATATCTAGCCTCCTTCAGCCTTTTAACGGTCACGATGTATCCGGACTCCATCACAGCTTTGTACGTGCTTCCTATCGTACCTCTCCCCAACCTCAATCCTAGGATATCTAGCCTCCTTCAGCCTTTTAACGGTCACGATGTATCCGGACTCCATCACAGCTTTGTACGTGCTTCCTATCGTACCTCTCCCCAACGTCTCCGCCGATGCCTTCAATAAATCCTCCAAGCTATAATTCATTTGCTGATCCCCTGGTCCGCAGAACACCAGAGTCCCTAGTCCTTCACCGCCCTGATCCCATGAAAATGCACCTTGTTTCCCCCCTCCTCCAAGATCATCATGATGATCATCACCCCTACCCCCATTGCCCCCTGCTTCTCCCTCCCCTTCGTCCATGCTTTTACTCTTGATGTCCTTTGTCTTCTTAGCTCTACCCTTAAAACAAACAATCAAAGCTGCTACACTAATACAGACTAATAAAATCCCACCAAGAATGCTGGGAACAAGGATCAAAATAAGCTTCTTTTTCCTTCTATGGTTTTCTTGACTTTTTGGGATTATTGGGTATGAAGGACTAATGGAGGGACCAGGAGTATTGGAAGGAGTACATTGTTTATGAATTTGTTCGCCGCATAAATCAACATTGTTGGAAAATGAGGACTCATTGAAATAAACCAAGGAAGAGTGAGCCGGGATTTCGCCGGAGAGATTGTTGTTTGAGACGTTAAAGAATTTCAAGCTAGTTTGATTGAATGGAGGGATTTCACCGGTTAAGAGATTGTTTTCTAAATAGAGTACATGCAATTTTGGAAGTCTGAGTAGTGATTCCGGGATGTTATCGGATATTTTGTTGTTGGCCAGAACTACCACTTTGAGGCGGTGCAGAAGCGATAGGGAGGACGGGAAGCTGCCGGAAAAGTTGTTGTTGTTGAGGTACAACGATTTGAGGTTCACTAGGCCGGAAAGATTTGGGATTTGGCCAGAAATGGAGTTGTCTTTGAAGCTTAAAACTCGAAGCTGATCTAATTGGTTCATGCTGTTTTCTTCTAATATACCTGTTAAATTTAGCCTCTCCACCACCAGCTTCGTGACCCTCCCATTCTTGCACTCTCTGACTCCTTGCCAGTAGCATACATTAGGCACAAATTCTCTACCCCATTGAAGAACGTTGGTTGGGTCTATTGATGATTTTAAGGCCAAAAGCGCCTCAGCATCGCTTGATCTTGCTTGGAGAAAACTAAGGGAGAGGAATGATAAGAAAATTAGCAACAGGTTAAAATCTGAGTACCTTGAGAAAATGGAGGCATATGAATACTGCATTTTGACTGCTGGCTGCTCTTGTTCTTGAACATCAGGGGAAAAGATTGTCGAGCAAATCTGAGAAGCTAAAAGATCCAAGAGGCATGACCCTTTTTGGGATTAGATTTGAATTTTCCATGATCAAGTGGAGAATCACCAATACCAAAAAGTTCAGATCTAGGGAAAGCAGATTCAAGAAACAGTAGTGCAGCAGAAGAAGCAGAAATGGAGCGTGCTGGACTGAGAATGTATGGGGTTGGGGTCGGGGCTGAAGAAGGTGCCAATAAAGTGAAGAGGAAGGCGCCAATTAGTAGTGTCATTATCAGGGGCTGAGTTTTGACCAAATTAACGTGACAAAAACAGTTGGTTTGGTATTTCTCCCCCTTTTGTTGAAGGGAATTAATTTTGGGCCACGAGTTAAGCACTGGTGCAATTTATGGGAATGCATCTACTCACTGTGGAAGGAATTGAAAACACCATGAAGTGAAGTAGCTAATGCTGCTTCTGATTCTGGCAAAAGTGTACAGGACAGAGCGTGACAGAAGCGGTGAGAGTGAGACTATTGTGACAGACTGAGAAGGAAAGAGAACAATGAACATTTGCTGCTGGAGAAGTGAAGTTTCCAATTACTCTTTGGATTCAGGAGTACTAAGTACTCGGTGTTAAATTGCTTGTAACTTGCTAAGGCAATACCCTGTTAATATAGCTGTAATTTATGGTGCTTGTCTGTTCACTTGAACTATATTTTATTTTTCAATAGGTACGTATTGAGCACTGGATAATACATTCAATGAATATCAAATTGGTATTTGAATGTACGTATTTATAATTAAGGTCCAGTTAATAAAGAAGACTGAAGATTACGACATCACAAAATGATAGATACAGACATGAAAATCCCTGCAATAAAAGGAGGGGGTCATCTTTCATTTTGTTTCTATCGTACAAGTGATACATCGTAATGGTATAATTTTTCCTTATAATTTTCTATTTTTAGTTTTATTTTTTTAAGGAGTTAACTCCTAAAAGTGAAACGTCTTCTAACAAATGTTTATCAGGTACACGTGATATAGATAAATTATAGAATACACTAGTTGCAACAAAAATATGTGTTATGGTATATGGGCAGTTAGGCATGTGATAAATTCACTTTTATTTTAGCCATTTTAATAAAAAATAGGAGTCGCCACTTGGTATTGATTTAAGGTGTACTTAAGGTATACCAAGTTACCTAAAATGAATTTTAAATAAAAAGTAGAGAAAACCCCTTTTAAACGACTCCAAGTTTTCGAAAATCAAGAGAAAATGGCTCGAGAGTCACGGTTGAAGAAAGGGAAGGTAAGGATAAAATCCAAGGCACCCTTTCAACTTAGTCAAGACTAGTTGCGTGATTTAGTTGGAAAATTTTCTTAGTTTAACTTATAAAACTTATCACATTTGGATGTTACTATATGAATGACCTAATGGTTATTGGAAGGGTCAATATGTCTCTTCGAATTTTAGTTGGTGCAAATTGCATTAATTGTGATGCCCAAAGTGATTTTTTGAAGAAGTCACGAATATGCAACATGAGACTTGAAAAAATAGACAAAATTATAATATACAAATATACGTGACCTAAAAGAGAGGGATACAACATAACGGGTACGAGAGCTAAGATTCGTGACTCAATTTTTCCTTTTATAGAGGGAATATGAGCATGCTAAGGCTAAGAAGCCATACTCGTCCATATCCCATATTTAAAGGGTACTCCCTAACCTAATCAACCAAATGCACTAACCTATTTCTAATTTTTCTTACATGAAATACAAGTTTAAATGTCATGTTTCACACGTAGGGATAAGGGATATACATATACAGGAAATATCATGCAAAAATGATAAATATCTTAAAAAGTAGAAAATATGCATGAAATGTAGTGATTTGTCACACAAACATGATCTAGAGTGTGGACAGTCCCTAAGGGTCTAGCGTTGGACTAGCCCATGTCTATAAGCTCTCACTAGCATTGGACTAGTGAGAAATCGAAACAAATGGCCACAAATAGCGTTGGATTAGTGTGGTGATGTCATGCATTTATTATAATTAAATAAATCATATAAAACATAATAAAAGCAAGTAAACACATAAATCACATAGAGCACATAGCACATAAGCATGATATCTAGATGCAAAGATTTTAAGAAAGCGAGTAAACACATAAGCACCAAGCATGCAAACATATAAACAAATAAAAGCAAATAGAGACCTAACTATTATATTCGGAGGCCCTAACTACAATCTAAAGGGGTAAAGAATAAAATAATAACCTAACTATTACAATTTGGCATTTAATTGCCTCCCAAATAATCAAAAATTAAATTAAAATAAATATACAAAATTAAAAACAAATAAAGTGAATAAATAAATAAAAAAAATTTAAAAAATTCAAACAACATGCAATTACAGACATAAAATCACATAGGAGCACATAGGATTTTTAAATAATAAAAGAAAATACCTCCCCTTGAAGTAGTAGCTAATTGGGTTTGGATTTATCCTATTTAAAGCTCCAAAAATCAACAAAGTAGTCAACATACCAATTTAATTAACAAATAAAAGCAACAATATGTAAAGAAATGGAAATAATCATGAAATTGAACAATTAAAGCATTTAAATGAAAGTAAATAACCTATATTCAAGAAATTAAAACAAGCAAGGACCTAATTGAAACAATTATAAAATTTTTAAGGGTCAAATTATTATTATTGCTAAGATTAGAGGTCGAAAATAAAGTTCTAGGAAAAACTAATTAAACTCTAATTATCTCCTAAGACTAGAGAATAAACTTACTTAAAATATGGTTAGAACATAAAAAGAACGTTTGAATTTCCAAAGGGTAAAATTGATTATTTTTCCATATTTTTGGGCCATAGCAGAATTATTTAAAAATATAGGGGTCAAAAACGCAATTTTGGAAACTTTTCATGCATCTCCTTCGAAGGAGAGCTTCTCCAACTTTCTGGAGAAATTTCTAAAATTATGATGAATTTTAAAAAAATTCTACAAAAGTGGCATTTTGGGTATGGGATTCCGTCCAAGGGGTCTTCGCATTTAGCAAATGCGAGTTCCCTGAGCTCGCATTTGCTGAATGCGAAGTCTCCTTGAATTTTCGACCAACGAAATCCAAAAAAAAAAAAAAAAACCAGACCTCGCATCTCTTAAATGTGAGGTCACTGAGATGCGAGGTCAGTGAAAAGAAACAGAGCATAGCCATATCTTTTATGCTGTTTCTGAACAATAGAGCATAGCCACGAATTTGACAGCCATTTGCCAAGTGAAAAGAAAATGTGCAGCCCAAATGGGACACAAAATTGGTTGGGGAGTCCTGTTGAGGTAGTAAAAGTGGCAAATTGGGAAGAGGGGAGAGAGGCGCTGCTGGCTAGCTTGGCAGAAACGGGTTCCAAACAGGGTTGAAGCTCTACAATGGCGGAGAGCTTCCAACGAGAAAGATGTGAGGGATTCCGTCTGCCGATCCTGGAAGCTGCAATTCTGTTGTCTAGCTCAGCAAAAGAGAAGAAAGAGTGAGCTGGATGGAGATACTGAGCTTCAATTTCTATCGGTTAGGAGACAGATTTGAATGCCTATTGTTTAGGTCTCTCTACGTTGATTGGTGTTTGTATAGCATTGGAAGTGAATTGTTGGGTCATTTTTTGCAGAAAGGCCAAAGAAGAAAAATTGAGAAGAGAAGGATTCATCAGCGGATGTTCTGACAAAGCAAGTGGTTCAAGCCGAGGTTAAATTGAATCACCGCTTTTGGGGACATTTCAGATTCAGTACCTCGCATTCGAGAAATGCGAGGTACCTGAGCTCGCATCTGATGAATGCGAGCTTGGTAAGTTCGCATTTGCCAAATGCGAGCTTCAATGCTATTTTTTACTTTTTCCCTAAACCTTTCTTTTTTTGGTGAAACACTGACAGTCTTTGAACTCGCATTTGTGAAATGCGAAGTCTTTGAACTCGTATTTCACAAATGCGAAGATCATACTCTTAGAACTAGCTTCAAAAATTACCCCCTTGTAGAACAACTTTTTTTTCATAACAATTTAAGAATTTACTCAACTTTCTGATGCTTTGAAATTTTAGCAAACCTCATGCGGCAATCGTTAACGGCAATCTTAAACAAGAAAACAGCCTCAAATTCCCGTTAAACTCCATAAACTTATCATCAAGTTACCAGATTGAGGACACAAAAGAAAGGAAAATCTGTAATGTGGGGAAAATCTGTAATGCAGATTCCAGATTCTTTTTTTTTTCTTTTTTTAAGAAAAGATACTACTATTATTTATTATAAAGGCCTGAAACCAAGCATACACACGAGAAAACAGATGAGACAACATCTATGAGTGCCTCACCACCCGCCTACGAAACGTTGGAAAGCCCAACCTATCCATCCTAAGGTCCCCCCTGACTAATCGGGGCAGATCCGCAAAAGCAGTAAAGACCTGCCTTAACTCAGAATCAACCCCATAGTTTGCCAGACGATCAGCCGGTGAGTTCGCTTCCCTATAACAATGCGTGACAGAATGAAAACAGTGACGAAATTGGAGGAGAACGTCCAGCTCCCGCTGCAACTGCCAAGGGCATGCACTATCCCCCTGCACGATCTGAATCAACGTCAACGAGTCCGCCTCAACATGTAACTGTTGGAACCCTCGATCCATACAATGCTTTATTCCCACAAGCAACCCGCGCAGCTCTGCATGCAGGCTACTCATCGTACCAAAAAACTCGGAATAGCCGAAGACAAAATTCCCATGACAGTCCCTTACAACCCAGCCCCCTCCACTCACCCACGGGTTCCTCCGAGAACACCCATCGGAGTTCAACTTCCACCCCCCTGGCGGCTGAATCCAGCGGACGGGCTGAATGCTCACTCGCGGTCGACATGACGCTATCTGTTGAAATAACTCTTCCTACGAGGATGTAAACCGCACCCATGGAAAACGGGTCCGCAAGAGCTCGCCCAGTAACTGAACGATCCGAGTCACAGTTGCCCTAATCTTCAGTCGTTGTCCTTCAAACACACCCCTATTCAGCGCTCTCCATAATTCCCAGCAAACCACCGCGGGGAGGATCCTATATAAACATTTCAAGACTTCCGTATTTCCGCTCCGAATCCACCAAAGCCAAATCATATGCCGCGCCGTATATATCGGCCCCATTTCCCCCGGCCGCATCTCGAAATGACGCCAGACTCGTTTTGCCCCCTCTCCAGCACAAAAAATGTGATCTAAGTCCTCCACCCTGGGTTCTAGACAACACCAGCAGCGAGAAGGGCCCTGAACCCCAGCCCCCCTTAGTCTGTCCATGGTAGGGAGCCTGTGTTGCATCAGCCTCAGCATGAAGAAAGAGATTTTTAGTGGAATACACTGGTGCCAGATGGCTGCCGCACTCCACGATCGGTGACCACCTTGCCGGACGAGGGAATAAGCTGATTCCGTGGAGAAACTGCCAGATGGAGTCAAAGCCCAAACCATTCTATCAGGATCCTGAAATGTCGGTGGGTCCATAGCAAGGACGTTCGCCACCGAACCTGCATCCAAATACTGATTAAGCATGACAATGTTCCAAGCCCCGCAGTCAACAAAATCAGCAACCAGGTGGTCATGGAAGATCTCCACCTTCTGACATAACGCACCAGTCCCCAACCAATTATCATGCCAGAAGTCCATCAAACCCGCATTAACAACCCAACTGATGCTGTCCTCCGCCACCTGCTGTACTGAACTTATTCTCTTCCATGTGAGGGATCCCCGCTGGCTTGCTTCTGCCAGGCAAGGATGCAAACCCGCGCAATATTTCCCTGCCATGAACTCTGCCCAGAGTGACGCCTGTTGCCTGAAATTCCACCAAAGCTTAACCGAGAACGAGTCGTGCACATCTTTCAGCCCACGCAAGCCAATCCATCCCTCCTCTCGCGGCCTACACAATGCCTCCCACCGAATCCAGTGAAACCTAGTCCCAAAGCCAGACGTCCCCCACAGGAAATCGGCGAACACCCTTTCCAATGCCACAATGACCCCCTTTGGTGGAGAAGCGGCTGTGAGTAAGTGAACGGGCATTGAGGCTAACACACTCTGAATTAGCACCACCCGACCTCCCACAGATAAAAGTTTATGCTTCCATGATAAGATCCGAGCCACCACCGCATTGTAGACGTCCGCAAAGTAGATCTTCTTCCTCCGTCCCACGTACAAAGGACAACCTAGGTACTTAACCGGAAACGGCCGCCTCTGAAATCCTAGCACCTGGCCAATCACTGCTGCCTTCGGTGCCGGAAACCTTGGATGAGTCAAGAAGCAGCTTTTCTGTGAATTAATCCGCTAACCCGATGTAATGCAATACCCTTCCAGGACCCTCTTAATCAGATTTAACGAGGACCGCGCACCACTGGAGAAAATGATAACATCATCTGCGTACGCCAAGTGCGTTATAACAGGGCACCGAGGAGGGACCTTAAAAGGAACAAACTGTCGCTGGCTGGCCACCGTATTCAAGGTGCGAGATAGCACCTCAGCGCCGAGGACAAATAAGGCCGGTGAAATGGGATCCCCTTGCCGGAGGCCCCGTGATGATTTAAAGAATCCTTGAGGTGCGCCGTTGACCAAAACCGAGAACCAGACGTTAGAGACCAGACGCCAAATCATATCAATCCAAGTCTCAGAGAACCCAAAGCGGCGAAGGACCTGTAGCAGAAACGGCCACGAAACTCTATCGTACGCCTTCATCATGTCCAGCTTAATCACCACATTCCCACCCCGATTAGACCTCGTAATGTCTGACACCAACTCCTGAGCAAGTAAAAAGTTATCCGCAATCTGCCTCCCTTTCACAAAACCACTCTGTTGTGGGGATATGAGCCGGGGCAAAATCTTAGCTAGTCTCTCCGAAAGAAGCTTCGAAATGATCTTATTAGCGAAATTACAGAGACTAATAGGCCTAAATTGGGTGAAATCCTGAGGATGTTCCACCTTAGGCAGCAGCACAATCGATGTTGCCATGAAGTTCCTAGGGATTTCAGCCCCACAGAAAAAGCTTACCACTGCCTGATACACGTCCATGGCCACCACCTCCCACGCAAAAGTGAAGAACTTCCCAGTGAACCCATCCGGCCCCGCCGTACTCTCCTCATCTAGGGCAAACACTATGTCCTTAACCTCTTCGAGCCGCGGGATCTCTGTTAGAATAACGTTGTCTTGGGCAGAGACTAAACTCGGAATGTTTTCCAATAAACCAGTTGCCGGGAGAACTGTCTCCGCCGTGAAAAGCTCCTGGAAGAAAGTAACAGCCGCCTCACCAATTCGCGCCTCCTCGTCGAGCCACTCTCCGTCTGACCCCCTCACTCGATGAATCACTGACCGCCGTCTTCTTTCTGCCACTACTGAATGGAAAAACTTCGAGTTTCTATCCCCATCTTGAAGCCACTTAGCACGTGCCTTTTGCAGCCGTCCTCGATCAAACGAGCTCGACGCAATCGTGCCTGGACTTGATTTAGTTCACACCGCAATGCATCCGAAGGGTCCAAGTCATACTTTGTCTCTACATCCACCAACTCGCTCTCAGCGACCCGAACTGTCTCAAAAATATCACCAAACTTAAGCTTAGACCATTGCCTCAGTACCTGCTTCACGGCCCTCAACTTTGATGCCAAAACTTGCATAGGCGACCCACCCACCGGCTGTGCCCAGCATTCACGAACCACCCCTAAAAAATCCTCATGCATGGTCCAAACATTCAAGAAACGAAAAGGCCTTGGTTTATTATCCAGCCGCGTTACCACGGATAACAATAACGGAGCGTGATCCGATGGATCCCTGCCCAAGTGTTGAACCGTGACCTGGTGGGGCATCCCCAATGCAGTCCCATTAAGAAGGAGTCTATCTAAGCGTTTCCAAATCCGAGCCGGACCTGGACGATTATTGCACCAGGTATACCTAGACCCTGAGAACCCTGCATCCACCACTCCTGCTTCGGACATGAAATTGAGGAAATCCACACCCTCCAAAGGTCTAAATGGCAGGCCCCCCCTCTTCTCCTCTCCATTTGTGATCATATTAAAATCCCCCACTAAGAACCACGGATATGACCCCGAGTTATCACTTAATAAGTCATGCCATAAAATCTCCCTTTCGTGTTCCGTACACTTGGCATGAATACAAGACAAATGAATAGGGGTAGGAAATAGATGCGAGCGCACCTGGATAGTCAGATGTTGTGACGACTCCCCGATACACTGACAAGCAAACAAAGACTGATAAAACACCCAAACTGAACCCTCCTGATTAGAGAGGCAGTAGTCCATCCCCAACCGTAGTCTAATGGCAGTGCGATTATCCAAGCCCGTCTTGGGCTCAACAACCACAACTAATTGTAAAGAGTGCAATTTGATTAACTTTCTTAGGCGTGATAGATTAGGGGCATGAGCCACCCCCCTAATATTCCAGAAAAGCACCTTAATCATGAGATACCACAGAAAAGGAATTTGAGGATACAGCACCCCTAGGTCGTAGGGTCCTATCTGAGGGACAAATCGCGCGAGTGCCGCGTCCCTTAGCCACAGACGCCTTCCCCAACCCATCTACCTCTTGTGCAAAACTGCTAGACGATACCACAGGATCAAGATTCAATCCTGCCACTGATGATGATGATCCCTCATGTATCCTCACCATAACACCCCCACCCCTAGGTGATAAGTTTCCAACCTGTCGCTGCACCGCTGCGACTTCGTCCGCCACCCCATCTCCTTTCTCAAGTCGTGCAGTGCAGACCTGTTCTTGCTCCATCGCGGCCCCCCCAGCCCATACCGATCCCATGTTGGCGTCATCTTTCCCAAACAGACCCAGCGTACACCCCACACCCACACCCGCTGCTGGGCCAGTAGCCATCTCCGAGCAGCCCATCTCCAACGCTTGAAGCGTGACAGGCTGCAGCCCCACCCCTGTGACCTGCGGCTGGTGCTCCTCCTGCTGAAGCGTCGCCTCCTCCCCTAGCGAAACCTTCTGTTGCAGCTCCTCCACCCCATGCTGCTGACTTCCAACCGTCCCCTGACCCAGGGAGGACCGCACCTCCGGCCCATTGGGAGCATCTGCTGGGCCTTTTAGCGAGCCCTGCTGCTGCACCTCCTCCTTCTCTCGCCGCTGAGCTCCAGCCGTCCCCTCAGCCCGTGCAGAGGACCTCTCTTCCTGCCCCCGCTGCACATCCCCCAGTTTGGCCCGCTGCCCAATAGAGTGCCGCATTTCCGGATGCAAAATATGGCAATTGTTCTCGCCATGACCCTGGCGGCAGCAGTGAGTGCAATACTGGGGTAAAAACTCTACCTCCAGTTCCTGCCAAAAACCAGCACTGTCTCCATTCCCAATCCATACACGCGACGGTAACGTTCTCAATAGATCCACTTCGACACATACGCGAGCCACACTCGGGCGAGAGACCGCAAGCGTGGCCGCGTCTACCAGCAGAGGCACACCAACACAGGACATGATTTGGAAAAGCACCTCCTTGTGGAAAAAATGCAGTGGGAGTTTCGGAAGTTGGAACCACAGAGGGACAATAGGGGATTCTCTGTCAACATGGAAGCCTGGTGTCCACTTGAAAACACGCATAGGAGCAGAGGCCACGTACCACACCCTCCTGAACCACACTCTATGGAAATCAGCCTCAGTCTGTAGCTGAATCAACACATGCCGCGAATCCAACAAACCCACCGTGGGTATCTCTCTTAGATCCAGCGCTGAGAAGAATTTACGCACCTCCTCCAGTCTCGGCCTACCCCTGGGGAACTTCCCAACTAAAGCAAAACGATAAGGACCAGCCAAGGAGTCCACAGTAGCCTGAGAAAAAAGAATCGCTGGTTCGCCTTTGTGGGTTGCCGTTTCTGCCGCAATGGAAAGCGATGGTTGTGACGCATTCTGTTTGAACAGATCCGAAAAAGACTTACCTTGAAAAGACGAGGAGACTGTATGCGCAGGGGGACGCCCTCCAGCAGGGAGCCGGAGGGCTGCCATGGCTACACCACGCAAGGTGCCGTGAAGACAAAACCCTAGCCGTCAGATTCCGTGATGAACAAAACCCTAGTTTTTTAGTTCCTAGTTTTCCTTAAATCACCATTTATGTATCGATTCCAGATTCATTCATGAAACTTTCTATGAATTTCTGGGCTCATTATCAACTTAAAAGCAACGTGGGGTGACTCCTACACACAAAGTCTCATGACCCACAATAACATAAAATCCAGACGCAATGGTATGAAGTGAAGATCTGAATTAACAGCTTATGTGGAAATAAAGTAAGAGAAAAAGAAAAGATAAAAGAAATAAAATCTGATTCATGGCTTTTATGTGAGCATCAGCTTCTTCCGATTTCATTGAACTTTTCATCAAGCTCTAAATGACTAATGCAAAACCAGAAATCGTCAGAAAAATAGGCATGACAGAGCCATCAAACAAGCATATCAAACCGCAGCCAAGTTCAAGAACTCATGTCCAAATGGGCCTCAATCTTTGTAAAAAAAATGTTAGATTAACAAGGGAAGGAGTCTTGATTTACCTGGGAATGTTTTCACGGTCAAATGGATGTGAGGTTCCCCCAAGAAATGATTGTCGTTTGCTGGAGCGAAGCCCAGAAATTTTGCTGCAGAAATTTCCAGCAAGCTCGTCATTTTGAGCTACGATTTGAGAGGGTTGGAGAGGTCTTTCCCAGATTATTTCTTAATAAGAATTGTTCATGGGTATCCAGAGATAGTGCAGAAAAATAAATTTCACTTTTCGGACCAGAGATTAGGTTGGAATTTGATCGGGAAAGGGCTTGGTTGATCAGCCTGGGCATGGGTTTTGCAGAAAAATTTTTCTGCACTTTTCTGTTTTCTCTCTCGTTTTCTCCTCTGTTTTTCTTCCTGATTTCGCAGATTTCCCCTCCTCCTTCCTTTCTCTTCTCTTTTCCTTTTTCTTCCTTTCTTCCCTTGCTTGTTTCTTCTTCCTCTTCCTGCCTGAAGCTCCTCTAGTTTGTCCCTCTCTATTTCAGATTTCTCTCAATCCCTTTGCAGTCTCCCTCTTTCTTGCTCTCTCCCCAGATTCTTTCCCTTCCTCCTTTTTCCTTTCTTCCTTTTCTTCCTCAGCCCCAAAGCTGTCTTCTTTTTTCCTTCGCAACCTCCCCCTTCTCCTCTCTTTTCCCTTTTTCTCATTTCCCTTCTTTCTTTTTTTCCTCTTGCCCGAAGCCCTCTCTCTTGTTTCTTCCTTGTTCCAGATTTTTTCCACACTCTCCACCTGTCTTGCCACCTAGCCCCTTGCATGTGTTGTGTAAAAAACAAAGACATATGGCTAATACTCACCTAATACACTTAGCTACCATGCATGCCTTCCACCTATTTTGTTTTTTTCTTTTTATTTTGTTTTTCAAAACAAATTTAGGGTAAACAAAATGTAAACTCCTATTTGAAATTGCCTTGCAAATTTTCATTTATTTTGAAGAAATGAAATTTGAAAAGATTAAAAACAAATTTTTGTGAGACTTTTCTTTTTTCAGAAATTTAATGCAAAAAATGTTTTTATTTTATTGATTATTTTTAAAAGAAGATGAACCTTATTCAAAAATAGATAACTATCATTTTGCAAACTTTGGTGTCGCGCCCCACTTTTTGATTCGAGTGATGTGTGTGTGAAGTGTGGTGTGAACGTGTGCAAAATGAAAAGTAAAAAGGCCATGGGACTTTGGAAAGCGACGATTTGGCCAAATGAAATTTTAAAAAGGGTTTTTTAAATATGAAAACGGAGTCGCCACTTGGTATAGATTTGGGGTGTACCAAGTCACCCAAAAAGTGTTTTTAAAAGACAAAGTAGTAAAACCCTTTTTAAAACGACTCCTAGTCCACGTAAGCCAAAGAAAAAGGTTCGGGGGTCACGTTTGACAAAGGGGAAGGCAAGGATAGAATCCGAGGCACCCCTTTGACCTAGCCAAGGCTAGTTGCGCGACTTAACCTTACCTTTCCTAGTTTTCTACCCAAGGTATGTATCGCGTATTGGATATGTCTATATGAATGCAAAAACTTAGACCTAGGGGGATTGGGGGAAATTTCTCTTCAAAGGTCGAGTGGTGCCAATCACATTAATTGTGAAGCCCAATAATGATCCTTTTGGAGAGGTCACACCTAAACCTAAATGACGTGAAAAATGAGTGGAATGCATGCCATGTGAAAGTGTGAGTTTGTGTGAAGTGAGAAAAATGATAAAAGTAATAAGATAAGAGTGAAGGTGTGCAAATGTAGATGAAAGTACTCGTGTGCGAGTGAAGATAAAAATGTTCGTGTGCAAGTGAAGATAAAAGTGAAAGTGTGATGATAGAGTGGATTGAGAATGCATGAGCCTAGGGAATGCAAGCAAGACGGGTACGGGGAGACCTAAATCGTGACTTGATTTTCCCTTTGATTAGAAGGCGAAACTAGCGTGCTAAGGCTATCGAGTAGCCACACTCGCTCGTTTCCCTTATCGGAAGGGGACACTCAAGCAAAATGAACCCTATAACTAGTATGAGATGCAAAAATCCTAAAATGAGGGGAAAAGGGGCTCGAGGAGCATGCCAAATGATAAAACTAAGAAAAATGCATGACATGTAGTGAACAGGCAAATAATGCATTAATGAAAAATAAAGGAAAAACCTTATTGGGTCTAGCGTTGGACTAGCCCTTTCTATGAATTCCTAATGAAATAATGTGCCACCACTAGCGTTGGACTAGTGTGGTGACGCACATTCATCCATTCCATTCATTCATGGCTATGAAAGCAAGTAGACATGCCAAAACACTCGTAAACACATAGCACGTAGCACTTAGCATGCTCGACTAGATGCAAGAGCCTACTAAAGCAATTAAACATGTAGCAACAAAAACAAGCAACCAAGGGGAAGGGGAAATGGACCAGATGCTCTCTGAGCCCTATCTATTACAAGCCAAGAGGTGTACACATACCCCATAAAAGCATAAAGGGAAAGGGGAAATGGACCAGATGCTCTCCGAGCACTATCTATTACAAGCCAAGAGGTGTACACATACCCCATGAAAACTTAAATAAAAGTAAAAGTAAGTAAATGCACGCAAGGAGATAAGGAAAGCGAAGTAGACAGGCATATTCACATAACACGTAGGAGCACGTAGGGCCAAATGAAGTGCAAAGGAGGGATTAGGGTGTACCTCCCTTGAGTTGATGCCTTAAATGGAGTGAAATCACTTATTTCTCCTCCAAAATAAAAGAAATGGTCAAGGTACCAATTTATTTGGGAAAATTAAAGGAAATAGGCAAACACAAGCTCACTTGGTCATAAAGCCCCTAAAATCATGAATTAAGTGCAATTGAAACAAAGCATAGTGATTAATTAAAACAAACAAGCAATGAAATTGTAAAATTAAAATTGCCAAGGACCAAATTGATGAAGTTATTCAATTGGTTGGGTCATAGTGGCATAGGGGAAAACTTGAGGGGTCAAGGTGCTAAATCTGACAATTATTTTTCATGCAATCCCATGCAAACCTACGAAACTCATGTTCTGCAATTTTCCAGCAATCATTCTTTCAGCAATCTTTCATTTAGCCTAGATGCATTTGTACAAAGCAAACCACCGAATTCAATGACTCAACTTGAATGCAACAACTTAGAGGAAGGTTATGCACAATCTGGAAAAACTTTCATGCAAGGCCCATGAGGAAACTAAGATTTTCTGCAAGTTGCTAGTCGATGTTGCTGCTGCAACTTTTCGGCCAAACAATTTTGCTGCAACTCATTCGGGAGTCTTTGCAACTCCAAGGAATTTTCGGCAAAAACAAGATTCATGCAGAGCTTTCAACCATTTCCAACTAAACATAGCTAAAACAAAGAGTTTCTTGGAAGATTTTTCATGCAAAGTGTACAACTTAGGAAGAAAAAATGAGCTTTCTGCAATCTGGAAAAAAAACAAAAGGAAACCTGCTGCAGCTCTATGTTTACAAATGCCTATTTCTTAATCCCAACTTGGGTTACACATTTTCAAAACCAAACCTGCAACTTCAGGCTAAGCAAAACATATAATCACCACCATCAAAACAAACTGAAGACTTAGGAAATGATCATGCAAAAAATTCTGGAAAATATACAAGAAAAATTCGGCAATTCGGTCATTCATTTTTCCAGCAAAGGATTGGAACATGCTTCGAATATTTCAGCCCCCAAAAAATGCAAACTCAACACCTCTTTCCAACATAAGATCAACCAGCAAATTGGATGGCTCAAGCAATCTTCATATAAAGCTTATAAAGCAATTCTGCAACAATAAGACATTTTCAGCAGCCTGCCGAAACTTTGGAAATTTCAGCAACCGAAAGTGCAGGCCTGCTGCATTTTTTTACTTCCAAACTCGGACTTCACATTCCAAATACACAAAGTTTGATCAAGACCTTTTAAACTAAGCATCACATAAATCCATGTATGGTCATTCAAACTCCAAGGATTCCCACGGAAAGAACTTCGTCCAAGAAAAATAAGAAAGAAAAAGTGCAGCCGAGGAGCTTTATCATCTACTTGCACTGGCCAATTAAAGTATTCATCACAGAACATTTCACTCTTCAAACAAACACTGAAATCACCATTCATCACTGATCAAACCTGGTTTGTCTAACCTTAGCAGACTCGGCAGAAAGCATCCGGGTGAAGAAAACAAAAATGACAAAAACTAAGGATGGCAATCTTGAAACTTTGCAATTCTGGAAAAAAATACTTTGCAACTGAGACATCATTCAAACCATTTCCAATCTTTGTGAGCTTACCATCGAAACCCAGTTTTCAAAACATAGAACACAAACGAGAACTAAAACAAAGAGAGAAGAAAAGAATAAATTTGTAACTCCAGGTTCATTCACAGGTTTCTGGGTTCTTTTCATCACAACATCTCTGGTTCATAGTCTAAGCAAAAACCCTGACCCTAAATCTATTCATGCTGAAAAATCAAAGTTGAAAACTTTTCTGCAATTTATCGCTAATGCCTGCCATTTCCGTAGCATATCATCTTCACAAAACGAATCCCAACAAAACAAAACCCTATATTCATGTATCAATAAGACACAAATGAAAGTGAACCAGACTTAAAAAATCATGACTAAAAGAAACCGTAAACAGAAACGGTGGACTTGAAAGAAACACAAAGAACTGAAATGATAAATCGATGACCGAAAGGAAAAGAGAGAGGACCTGATCCAGAAAAGCTTGAGGTTCTCAGTGACTTTCTTCCTCTCGGCTTCCTCTCTTGTACGAAGCTTGATTGAAAAAAATGGAGTCTTTATTCTCCTTCTCGCCGTCAAGCTTAGTTTCTTTACCTCAGCCCCAGCTCCCTCCTTTCTACTGTGTTTTTTCTTTTGCTTTCAGTTTTTCCCGGACCTTCCCTTCCTCTCAAAACTCTCTCTAGTTTTAGCCGTCAACTTCCTCTCCAAACTCTCTCGCTCCAGTATTTTCCTTTCCAGATTGCGGCCGTCATTTTTGCTCTCCAACCCTCCACTCTTGCCTGGTGTTTTTCCTTTTGCTCTCGGCTGTCCTCTCTAATTCCGTCCAGCTCTCGGTTTCTTTTGCTCAGCCTCTCAGTCCTTAACCCCCGAAAACTCCCTGGTTTTCCTTTCTTCAAAGCTCTAACCTTTTGCACAGCTCTCTGTTGTTTCTCCTCCTCTTGCTCTCGGCTCTCCCTTTCAGTTGTTTTCAGTTCTTCCTCCAACCCCAACCGTATGCTCCCTCTGTTTCGTCTAGCCTCTTTGTTCAGCTTTTCTTTCCGCCATCCCCCCTCCTCCTTTTTGCGGCTGTCTTGCCTTTTTATTTATACCAGCATCTCCAACCCTAAAACCCCAGCCATCTCTCCTATATTTGCAGCTAAGGGCTGCCCGAAGCCCTTCCTTGCAAGCTGCGAAAACGCAGCTTGCAAGTTGCGTACTATTCTCTTTTTTTTTTAAAAAAAAAACTTAAATAACAAAATTGAAAATAATAAAGATTAAAAACAAAAACAATTTAATTAACATCAGAAACAACAAAATGCAAATCCAATTTTTTTCATTTTCCATTTTCATCGTTTTTCTCTTTTTTTTTCTTTTTTCAATTTTCAATTTTTCATTTTTTCCTTTTCATTTTAAATAATGAAACTAAATCCAAAACAACTAAAACATATTTTTTAACACTTTTCTTTTTCCTTTGAGAAACTCTACGCTAAAATGGCTAAAATAACTAAAAGTAAAAGTAAATAAAACCAATTGTGACAAATAAAAATAGAACAAATGAAAAACGAATAGTAAAAAAAAAAAATAATAAAACACCAAAAATTTTGGTG